>NC_056746.1:415870702-416110702 GCF_019279795.1 Protopterus annectens
TGTTACATTGTATTATGTTTTCTGTCTAGTGCATTGTTTTCTGGGGTTTTGTTTTATTTATTTATTTATTTGTATTTTATTATTGCATTTAACATGTTTGTACATGCTGCATCTAATGTTCTGTTTTTTCTGCATGCAAAGGGTCCTCAGACCAGTGTACTTAACCAGGTAGCAAATGTAATAAACAAATAATCCATTAATTTTGACAATACAGTATAAAGAATATCTTACTTAACTGAAAATTAAAGTAACTAAATATGTTAAAAGTAGTCATTTTCACATATGGAATCCATTTTATACCCTTCATCTTATACATATTGAGGTAAACAACATTCATCCTTTGAGTTGCAAGATTCCAAAATGAAGTGACATACTGGAACACGTATGAGGTGATCAATTCATACAACACATAAAGGCACTTATATGTTATACAGAACTCTAAGCAGAAAAAAAAAAACATAAAAATGACTATAAAATCATTTGTGCATCTGAGTACATGCTTAATTGTTTATTTATTGACAGTTGTTAACTGGGTTGGTCCAGCTGGGCTAGTAACCCATTTTCAGTGGAGACCCGAGCAGAAAAACTCCAGATTACAAAAGAAATGACTTCTCAACTCAAAATAAGTAAGGCGTTTTAAGCAGTCCCTGAAAGATACAAGTTAAACAACTTGGCTATTTCCAAGTCATTAACACATTTATCTTTTTAAATGTTATTCTAGGCATTAGCATACCATCTACATTTGAATTCAAAGTGCTACTTCTGTGTTGAAAGATCTTGTAATAATTTTAAGCAGACTTCAGAGACCTGAATAAAAAGGAAATTTGCTGTTTTGTCGACTAGCCCTGTGTTGCCATGTTATGTTATGTTATGTTGTAACATCTTAACAAGTTATGTAACATATTATGTTATGGCAAGTTATGTAAGATGGCAGTGCCTCGTGTGGCAGCAGCCTTTCCAGCTCCCATTTTGCACTTTTACTTTGTTTTCGTTTTCTTTAGATTCTGTTGATTGTCTGGTCCATTTTCATTGGTCAAGTGTGCTGGTGCCTGCAGCCATGGTGCTCACGATGTTCGAGATGTGTGGAGAGCTCAAATGTAAGTTATTTTTGCACTTTGGAACAGAATGAATGGAAGTTGGGCCTTCAGTGGCAAGTCAAGGCTGCATGTGGAAGCAAAGGTTGAAACCTTGGTCTACTGGCATGATTTGTTGTTTGGGCTGTTCCATGAATTTGAGGTAACCAGAATGGCTTTTGGACACTGCTGAATGGTTTTGGAGGTCATTATAGTGACGGTAACTGTATGGATGGTGAAGTCTGAGGAAGGAATTAAGGATCATTTGAGTAGTTATGGCCGTATGAGTCTGGAAAGAAGATGCGCAGTTTATGGTGACAGTGAGTTCAGACTTGGGCTTGGAAGCTGCTGGTGCTAGAATGGGAGATGCGGCGGTTGAAATCTCTATGCCTTTGGTGGATTTGAAAGGTCCTGACTGCTTTTTGGCTGTTTCCTGTGCTGGAGGGAGAGCTGTGGCACTTAAATATTTCTGTGCCTTCGGTTGGCTCATTACTGTTGTTGTTAATGTGTCTTGTGTTTTTCTTTTGAGCTTGGAGGAATGACATTTCATTTGTCTACACACTTGTGTATAGGGTGAATGACAGTAAACTTATTTCTAATTTCTGATGTTAGGAAGTGACCACAGGAAAGTTTCTGTCACAAAGATACTCATGCAATTTCCAAATGGTTCTAATGAACAGCACACTCTCCCTCCCGATAGATATATATGATGGTTTTCTGTGGTAAAAGCCCCTAAATACATCACAAGGTGCTCATTTCAATTTCCCTGCCAACTGATTTAGCTTAAAAGTGCTCAAGACCATGGTTTCAAATAGCTAACTGTATCATGACTGCATACACAGCCCATTAAACTAACAGCAGATAAGGTAACTTGTAAAAAACAAAACTGAGATAAAGAAGTTTTAGACTATTAGGTAGCACTTACCTAGTTTATGGATGAGGTAAGGTGAATTAAGTACATTTGTCTGCTTTTAAGAAATGATTAGATAGTTTTATTGAAGATGAGCAACACAGACATAGGTTTATGTCAATTAAATCTTGATGGTGAATCCTATGTAACAACTAGAGAATGCTGCAAAAACAAATTTTGCATTTGGGGAAATTAATTTTGAGAGGCTGAGCAGTTTCGACTCAGTGGAAGAAACATCACTGTCAGAATGTGTTTACAAGTGTTTGTAATATTTTGTTGAAAGTATCATGTCAGTCAAGAGTCATAAACTTTATACGGTACAGTTATGTAAAATCTTACCGTAACAGTAGATGTCCTTCTCTTCATTATTGCAAATCCTTTACTTTGTATTAGTCTTATCCAGATAATATCTGAGCTATTCAAATCCAAAGTGTGAAAAACACTTCTCATCAGCAGACTATGAAGAAGGAAAAAAGTTTTCTTTACAAAAGGGATTCCCTGCCAAGGTTAGCCCAACATCCGGCCAGTATGCTCCCCACTAAAAGCTTAGGGCATAAAAGTGATGTACAGACATACATACCTCAGAACTGAAAACCCCAGGAGGAACAATCATTCCTAGGCACTGGGGGAGGGAGGGGGCATGTGCATTCTGATGGAGAAAAAAGAAAAGAATTCCCGGCAAAGAAAACAGCAGAAGGGGGAGGAAAGAGGGAATGAATACTGCAACAGTGAAGAGAAGGATATGTACTGTTATGGTAAGATTTTGTACAACTGTATTATGTTCTTCCATATCATTGTTGCAGTATTCGTTACAAAAGGAAGAGTACAAAAGCTCAAGAGGAAACTTGGGAGGAGGAAGGGACAGAGGAGCCCTCCAGAAATCCATACAGGATAGCTCTGGCAAAGCCAGCTCTTGCTCTGGAAACAACATCCGATTTATAATACTTAGTGAAGGTATGGACAGAAGTCCAAGTAGCAGCCTCAGGGATGGAACTGGTGTCCAATCTCTTGAAAAAAGCACCAGCAGATGCAACATCTCTAGTAGAATGAGCCTTAACAGAGGTAGAAAGACATGCATCATGAAATAAATAACAAAAAGAAATAGCCTTAGAGATCCAGGAGGGTATGGTTTGCTTAGAAACAGCCAAACCTAGAGACCTGTCATGAAAGGAAAAAAGAAGTTATGTATTCACCATAACGTTCCATCTGAGTTGTTGCTCTTCATTTGTCTTCAACCTGTGGGACACAGGTCCGGGACGGACCCGACTCGGCTGCATTTCTCCAACATCGGATCCGAGCTCCAAGCTCCTCCACTACCCATAATGCCCCTGTCTCCTTCTTCCCTTCAGATCGAGTTTGCTGCCCACCATAGCAACCCAGCTGAAACAATGCCTTACCCCTTGGCACAATAACCCATAAAGTATCATAAGAAATGACCAGTTATGCCAAAGAAAAGGGCCATGTCCTTTCTAGCCAGACCACCACACAGCCCACATAAGGCAAGGGGAAGGAGGGAGGGATGGTTGAAGACAAAAGAAGAGCAACAACTCAGATGGAATATTATGGTGAGTACATAACTTCTCTTTCTGAAGTTGTTGTCTTCATTTGGTCTTCAACCTGTGGGAGAGTCCCCAGCTACCAAACAACTGGGAGGTCCTCATGGAAGGATATTCTGTAACACAGCAGAGACAAAGGATACTCTAGTTCTGAAGAGAAGGTCCAACTTGTAATGGAAGATGAAAGTATGTGAAGATGCCCAGGTAGCCACAGAGCAAATGTCATCCAATGAAACTCTGCACCAAAAGGCAGCTGAAGTAGCCATAGACCTAGTAGAATGCGCCTTATCTTGACCTCTGGTTGAATATGTCAAGAGTATAGACTGAGAAATCCAACTAGCAATGGTGACCTTTGATACAGGCTTCCCTAAAAAAGGCTTTGAGTAGGAAACGAAAAGTTGATTGGACTTGCGAAAGACCTTTGTTCTGTGTAAGTAAAAACCTAATTGTCTACGAACATCCAGCAGGTGCAATTTATACTCTCCCTTATTCTGAAAGTTCAGAAAGAAGACAGGGAGATTGATAACCTGATTAATGTTCGATTCTGAGGCCACTTTTGGCATAAAAGAAGGATTAGTGCGCAAAGATACCCTGTCTTTATGGAAGATCATGTAAGGAGGCTTAATTGATAAGGCCTGTAGCTCTGACACTCTTTTATCTGAAATAATAGCAATCAGGAAGGCTGTTTTCCAAGATAGGAACTGCAGATCCACTGAAGCAGCGGGCTCAAAGGGAGAAGAAACCAATGCTTGAAGGACCAAAGTAAGGTCCCAAGGAGATGTGGGGATCCTTAATTGGTGGCCTAAAGAAGAAAGGTACCATTCAGAAAAGCTTTGCAGAGCTTAGAAGAGCATAAAGAAGCTGAATTATCCCCTATGTGGAAGTTAGAAATAGCCGCCAGCTGAACTTTAATCGTAGAGGACCTGGCACCTTGTTGAAAAATATCTGCTAGAAACTCTTAAGATAACAGGAACCAGAACAGTGAAGAGATCTAAATCATGTTGAGATGCCCGAATAGAGAAATGCTTCCACTTACTCGAATAAACCTTCTTCGTGGAAGACTTATGAGCTGCTACCAAAATCTTCTTAACCGGGAAGATAGCCAGGGAGTCCTAAATATCATGAGAACTGGAGCAGCCAAGTGGTGAGCTTCAGACTGGCCAGATCTGGATGTGGAATCCCTGAGGGGTGTGAAATCAGATCCAGAACGAGATCCAACATGTCCTACATGACACCATAGAGAAGGAAACCATACTTGAAGAGGCCATAAGGTGGCAAAGAAGATGACAGAGCTCCCCAGATGTTGTGCTTTCTGAATGAGCTTTGGGATCAGGGAAAGTGGAGGATAAGCATAGAAAAGACTGGAGGGCCAAGCATGAACCAGAGTGTTTCTGGGGGACTCCCCCAGAGGTGGCTTCAGTGCAAAGAACTTGCTGCACTTCGCAAGGCTGACCCCACTTTAGAAAGATCTGTTGCGCTACTGAAGAATACAGAGACCAAGGCATCAGGACAGACCCGCTGAGCCTGTCCGCTAGAATGTTGGACCTCCCCAGAATGTGCATTGCCACCAAAAAATGGCTGGTGGAGATCACCCACTCCCACAATCTCATGGCTTTGTGGCAAAGGGGATAAGACCTGGCTCTCCCCTGTTTGTTGATGTACCAGACTACCAACATATTGTCTGTCTGGATGACAATTGTCCCTAGGGGAAGATGGGCATGAAGATCTTGCAACGCCAATAGCACTGCCCTCATTTCCAGGATGTTAATATGCAACTGGGTGTCCAGGGAAGACCACGTACCTTGAACTGTCCTTCTCAAGCAATGCCCCCCCCCACCCGAGTAGGGAGGTGTCCGCAGTCACTGTGGTCAGAACGGAGGGAAGAATAAATGGGCGACCACGAAGAAGGTCCGGGGACTGAATCTACCAGAGAAGAGGATCCCTGCATGCTCACGATAGATGAATAAGATGTGACAATGGTAGATCTAAAAATGATCACTGGGCCAACATAGTCCATTGGAGTACCCTCATGTGTAACTGAGCTGTGGGTACGAGGGTGATCGTGGTCGCCATTGACCCTGACGCCATTAATACAAATTCCACTGGGGGTGATGGAACTTGAAGATGTGCAAGACATAATGTCTGAGGGACTGAAGTCTGTCTGGTGACAAGAAAACCTTGGTCTGAATGGTATCTAACCAGGCTCCAATGAAATCCAGAACTTGAACCAGTTCTAAAAGGGATTTGTAGAGATTTATGGCGATGCCCAACCAGTGGACAGTCTGGATAAGGAAATCCCTGGCTTGGTAGAGTTGATGCCTGGAGGGAGTGGAAAGGAGCCAATTGTCCAGGTAAGGGAAGACCTAGAAGCCCTGCAGCCACAGGTGAGCTGCTACCACCGCCATCACTTTGTTGAACACCCTGGGGGCTGTGATGAGACCAAAGGGTAGTGAACTAAACTGGTAATGATTGATCCCCAGCCAGAAGCGGAGGAACCTCCAAGAGCATCTGTCCATTTTGATGTGATAGTATGCGTCTTGAAGGTCTACTGACCACATCCAGCCATTCTCTTGCAGAAAGATTAGGATGGATTGGAGTGTGACAATCCAGAATTTTGTTTTGGCAGTGGATAGGTTCTGGGTAGAGAGATCCAGAATTGGTTAGAAGTCCTCCGTCTTCTTTGGCACTAAAAGGAATCTGGAATAAATGCCTAATCTGGACTGGTCTGTGGGGACGGGCTGGATGACTCATTTTTCAAGCAGCTTGGAAATTTCCAGTGCTGCATCCTCCCTTTGTGCGGGTGGGACATCTGTCAGGTACTTGAGAGGGGTAGGTGTTTGAGAGAAGGGGACTGAATATCTTCTGGATATGATTCCCAACACCCAACAATCTTCTGTTATAGACTCCCAGGCTGTTAGGTGAAGTGAGAGTCAACTCCTGACTGCCTCCAGAGATGAGCAGCCAGGCAACCCTTCAGAGCTGCTGTGCGGGCTTGTCCAGGAAGGAATCCTGAGAACTGTGGTCCCTCAGACCCCCCTCTGCCGTGAGGGTGGCGTATGTCAAATCCTCCTCTGCCTCTGGGGGAAGATGATTCCTAAGCATCCTGGGAATAACCCTGAGACTTCCAGAACCACATTTTCTTCACCCCTCTTTGATTCCTGGAAAAGGATCGCTGAAGAGTTGAGAAGCGAATTCCAACAGCAGACAAGGTCTTCCCATCCTTCTCGCTCTGGACCAAAGTGTCACATACAGTCTTTCAAAACAGAGTGGAGCCATTGTACGGGGCATTCGTAAAAGACACCTTGAAGGGATCCGAAAAGTTATAAAGTCAGAGCCATACGTGACACCAAATGGCAACTCCCAGTCTAGTGGTGCTCTCAGTCACATGAGATAGGAGCCACATAGAGGTACTGGAGATGGAAGTGAGGGTGTCCATCTGGAAGGAAAATATCTTCTTTTCCTCCGCCGACATGGGCCCTGGGTTAGAACCAGCGACCTCCTTAACCAGGTCCCACTGGAGCTTTAAGATATGTGCTACATAGTTCAGCACACATACAGAGAATGTTGTTGAAGCATAAACCCGCTTCCCAAAATGGTCTATGGTCCTAGACTCTCAGTCCGAAGAATGGACTGTGGAGCTTTCTTGTGCTAGCTCCTTCTTAGTGGCTGCAGTCACCACCATGGCATCGACAGGGAATCCCTTAGACCAATGAGGTTTATCAGAAGGGGGGTTTGGGGATGGGCTCCACTGTGTCGGGCTCCTTCCACGCTGGAGAAGTAATAGGATCCACGGGAGCGGACACCCAGGATGTAGAGGGTCCTGCGCCAAACACCTCCAGGAACACCGACTCATAAGGGCTGGGTTTTTGGGAAGACCAAACCCCACACTGATGAAGAATCTTCATGTCGTCTTCAAATGAGACATCCTCTGGGGGTGATCAGGGGGAACCCTCCCCCTTCCTTCAAATCGGTGTGCTCCATGAGAAACTCTGGAGGGGAGCCTAAGTATCTCCTTTTACATATGCATTTTCAAGAACCTCCTCAGGGGGGACTCTGGGGAGGATTTGAAAACATCCAGCTGTTCCCATGGGGGAACTCCTTGGGACAGAGATGTGTCAGGCTGTCCCTGAGGGGGCAGGATGGTGGAATCCAGACCAGAGACAGAGGGAGCCAAGATGGACTCAGAGGACAAGAGTCTCAAGAGTCTCAATGGGATAGAGGGAACCCTCTCCACCACATCAAAGGCAGAAGGAGAACAAACCCCTGTAGCTGGGGCTACGATCAGGTCCATAATTCTCTGGATCAACTGGAGAGCTGGAGCTGAACCTCCAGGCACCGAGACTCCTACTGGAAAGCTTGGCTCTGAAAAACTCAGAGCCGAAGCCACCCCATTGGATCCAGCCCGCTCAAGGCAATGGTTGGCATTGAAGTACCAGATACCTTAGGGCTCTGAAACTGGGGGTCGGATTGGAGAAGGCGTTATCAGGATGAAGGCAGGCTGCATGCCCCCAGCCCCAGAGGGGGAGGGGGCAGGCAAGACACCCATATGTATATGTGTGTGAATGAACCTCTGCATCATCCTGTCCACCTTGGCTTCGGAGAGGATGCGAGTGGACCTAGCAGAAGAGGCTACTGACAATGGCCTAGACAGACAGTGTGGTGAAGCCGACACTGGTGAACAGCTCCAAGACACCTCCGGCTCTGGGGAGAAGCAAGGGGAACAGAGTAGGGAGGAACTTAAGCCAAGACTTGGGTGAGATTTCTCTGGTGGCTCAGTCGAGGAGGAGTGGTCGGGGGACCTCTTTCTTGGCCTAGTCCAGTGTTTGCTCTACTTTCTGTCCCCGGTCCTCTTGGCGGCAGATCAAATCCCACAGGCCAGGGTGGATGGGGTAGCAGAAGAAGAAGCCTGGGCCTCCATAGTAGGAGGTGGAAGTAGGTCCTTAAGGATAAGTTTATTCCTCCTGTCGAGCAATGCACGGGGATTGAACCTCATGCAGATTGAACAAGAGGAACTGAAGTGCTGGACCTCTGCAGGGAAAAGCTTATGGCCACATTCTGTGCACTTCCTAAATTCCAGTTTGGGAGTCTCTGCCTTAGTGGAGAGAAAGAGAGAGACCCACCAGCAAGCACACCCACACACACCCTAAAGAGAGCTAAAGGGAAATGGGGGAAAATTTTTTTTTTTTTTTGCTAGGGACTGATGTCTGAGCACGAGAAGGGTAGAGGGAAGAAAAAAGGGGGAGAAAGGTGAAAAATAGTTAGGAAATCTAACTCACTTACTCCAAAAAAGAGCCTGGAGCAGCGGACCATGATGCTTGCTATAAGCGTGGCAAATGAGATCTGAAGGGAGAAAGGAGACAGGGGCATTATGGGTAGGGGAAGAGCTTGGAGCTCAGATCCGATGCTGGAGAAATGCAGCCGAGTCGGATCCATGTCCCACAGCTTAAAGACCAAATGAAGACAACAACTTCAGATCAAAAAGTTGCTAAGATTTGTGAATAACTTTAGTCGTATCCAAACAATATCTGAGCTGTCTATGCAAATTCAAAGAGTGAAGAACCTTCTCACTAGCATACTGTGAAAAAGTAAAAAAAGAGTGCAAATTAATACACTGATTAAGAGACAATTCATTAACCACCTTGGGCATAAAAGAAGGATTAATATGAAGACACACCCTATCCCTATGAAAAACCAAAAAGCAGGAACAGCCATAAGAGCCTAGAGTTCAGAAACTCTCTTAGTTGAATTAAGGACCAACAGAAGAACAGCCTTCCAAGTACAATGTTGTAAGGAAGCTGAAGCTGCAGGCTCAAAATAGGCCTGAAACAATTTCTCAAGTATAAAATTAAGGTTCCAGGGGGGTGAATAGGCCTTCTGGGAGGTTTGATATGAAGGACTACTTTAAGAAATTGTTTGACCTCAAATCTAGAGAGGAGAGAAGAGGAGGAGTCAAGTTCAGACAACAGAAATAGATGAAAGGTGAGCTTTCACTGAAGAATATGACATCTTAGCATGGAACAATTGACACAAATAAGGGAGAACCACAGGGATCCCCACAGAAAATGGATCCTGGTTATGAGAAAGGCACCAGACAGAAAATCTCTTCCATTTGGACAATCATGATTTCCTGGAAGTGGATTTCCTGGCCTCCTGCAGAACCCTAAGCACGTCCTCAGAAAAAAGGTGTCTTAAAGGGATCAAAACCCTTATCTCCACACCATCTGTTGAAGAGTTGATAAGTGAGGATGGATCAGAGACCCCATGTCTTGTGTGAAAAGGTCCACCTTGTAAGGTAACGTGTGGTGAAGAAGAAGGGGGAACCAATGCTGTCTGGGCCAAAAGGGAGCCAGCAAGATTTTTGAGGAGTCTTGTGTGATCTTGATAAGGACACCTGGAATCAGAGGAAGGGGAGATAAGGCACAGAGAAACATCCCTTTCCAAGGAAAAGACAGGACTAGGGACTCTGACACAAAAAGAGGAAATTGTCTGTTGAAAAGGGAGACCAAAAGATTCACCTGTGAAGTACTCCACTGATGAACAATGTCCAGGAACACATCTCTGTGAAACATTCATTTGTGAGCTGTGCACTGAACCTGCTCAGAGAGTATGCCACTACATTTTGCTCCAAAGGAATGTAGGCAGCCTGAAGAGTTGCTTGATACTGGACAGCCAGGTCCCAGATCTGAAGGACAAGTCTACAAAGAAGGTAGGATCATGTCCTCCATTGCTTGTTGATAAACCATATCACTGTCCTGTTGTCAGTAAAGATTTTGAGAGACCCTGGAAGAAAAAGGGAATGAGAAGTCTGAAGAGTTAATAGAAGAGCTCTCTTCTTCTTTAAGTTGATGTGGTCTGACCTTGGATGAGGAGGCCAGAGACCCTGGACCTTGAAGGAACTGAAGGAAGCTCCCCACCCCCTATCCAAGGTATCTGAAAAGAGTTCCTGAGATAGGACCGGGGTTTGAAAAGGATGTCCTGAGATGAGAAAGCTGTTGAATCTACCACTTGAGCTCAAGTCAGAGGCATGGAACAAAAGGAACTAGAAAATCCAAAGGATGACAGTGTTGAAACCACACTAACTTTAGGAACCATTGCACATTTCTCATATGGAGTCTAGCTACAGGTAGCATAGGAATGATGGAGGCCGTGAATCCTAGAACACTGAGAAAATCCCTGGCTGTGACTTAGGCCAGATAAAGAAGAGACTGAAAAAAGGTCATTAGAGAGAGAGTCTTGGGTGGAGGCAGGGATGTTGGCATGGGAATGATCAGGATCCTGCGACCTAGAAAAACATAATCTTTGGAAGGAACCAGGTCTGATTTCTGAATGTTTATTGTAGACCCTAGGTTTTGTAAGTGACAAACCATAAACTGGAGGTGCTGAAGCAAGACCTTGGGGGGGAATGAAGCCTGAATGAGCAAGTCATCCAGATAAAGAAAGATTTGAACCCTTCTCATCCTGCAAAAGGCAGTGACAGGTGGGAGGCATTTGGCGAATACCCCTGGGCGGAGTAGAAAGGTCAAAGGGAAAAAGTAGAGAACTGAAAATCCAAGGAAGAGACACACAAATGTAAGAATGTCCTAAAAAGGGGATGAATTGGGATGTGAAGATGAGCAACCTTGAGTTCCAGAGAGACTAAGAAAGCCTGTGGAAGAATAAGAGAGCTAGAGGGTTTGAAGTGACAATATCTGAAAGGAAAAGACCTTCAGAAAGATCCAGAATGGGTCACCAGGTACCTTGCTTCTTGGGAACCAGAAACATCCTGGAATAAAATCTCTTCCCTTCCCGGGCAGGTGGCATGTCTTGAACACTGTCTTGAGCCAAAAGACTCTGAACAATTATAGAAACAAAGGAAGCTGTTCCTGAGGAGGTTGAGGGATGCCCAGAAAAGGAGGAATAGATTTCCACACCATGAAGTATCCCCTGGCAGATGAAGGACAGAACCCAAGAGTCTTGAGTGACCCTTAACCAATTAGCAAGGGACAGGGAAAGACAAAAGGATAAGGGAATCTGACCCAAGGAAAGGGGAAGTAAGCTGTCAGATAGAACCTGGTTTGCCTTGAAAAAGAGGCCTCTCAGAAGTAGGAGTCAGAGTGAACTTAGCAGAATGCACACACCTAGAGCCCATCTTACCTCTAGGAAGTATATCAACAAGCAATGGAGGACATGATCCTACCTTCTTTGTAGACTTGCCCTTCAGGTCTGGGACCTGGCTGTCCAGTATCAAGCAACTCTTCAGGCTGCCTACATTCCTTTGGAGCAAAATGTAGTGGCATACTCTCTGAGCAGGTTCAGTGCACAGCTCACAAATAAATGTTTCACAGGCAGTCTGCTTACAAAAGCAGATATGGAGGAATAATTCCTCTGGAACTTGGGGGGATAGGACAGATAAAAATACGTTTCAGATCCTGCAAGGCCTTGCCTTTATCCTGGAGGAACTTAAAAAGCTCGTCAGGGGCAGAACCAAAAAGGTTCTTATTTAACAATTTACCCTTAATATCATCAGGTAAGGGCTGGAGACAAAGCCTAGAATAAAGTCTCAAAACAGAACCAAAGTTAGCAGGCATAGGTGAGGCATCAGGTGCATCATAACCACATGTAATAGAGTGGAGAGCTACTTGAGAGGTAGAACTCAGAAGAGAAAGGGCTTAATTTCTGAAGGGAGGTTAGCCAGAGCCTGAAAAGCTTGAGAAAGAAGGGCTAAAACAAACCTTGTCATATGCGTCTGGTAATTAACAGCCTGAAAAGCCAGAGTGGCAGCTGTATACACCTTTTTGCCTAAATATTCCACAGCTCTACTGTCCTTGTCTGAAGGAAGTAATTTAGTAGAGGGCAAAAGTTTAGAAGGTTTGTCAGATGAGACAGACATTGCAGAATGATCAGCAGAAGGACATTTATATAAGAACTTAAAATCATCAGGCACCTTGTAAATTCTATCAAGTTTCTTAGGGGCTGGAGGCTGACAATCAGGGGTCACAGAGGCTGATGAAAATGTATCTATAAGGGCAGACAAATTTGGAGGTACAGCAGAGTGCTTAGGAGAATCCATCTGGAGATGTTCATAATACCTTTTTTAAAATATCAGAAACATGAGAACAGTCCCATTTGAAAAATTCCATTATGCAAGAGACAGAGTCCTTAAAGGAGAGTATGGACTAACAGAAATTTCCTCCTCAGATCCATAAACCAAAAGAGAAGTGATTTGAGAGGAATATGCCAAAAATTCTTCCTCAGAATCCAAATCCTCTTCAGTGGACTCCTGCTGTCTGGACCTGTTAAGTGGAGTAGATAACCAAGGAGAAGCAGACAAAGAAACTCCTTGGGGAGGCTTTAGGGTCATTAAGGCATTACACAACCCCTGAATAAAAACAGTCAATTCATGCTGGGGATCTTTAGTAGCAGGGGAAACATGTTTTCTGTTTTTTTTCTTTTGAGGGATGCCTGCCCTAAAAACCTTATGAGGTTTGGACCCTTCCAGCATACAAGGTAGTCGCAAGAAAACTAAAAAACATCAAGACAGTGTATAAACAGCCACCTGTAAAAAAAATCACAAATGTAACAATCAAATATTTGGCAAATGCTTTTATTCTTTAATTATGATAAGAACTTCAGACCAACCCGGTTGAAGAAGTTTTGTCATAATTAAAGAACAAACATGCTTACCAAATATTTGATTGTCATGTTTGTGATTTTTTTCAGGTGCTTGTTCATACACAGTCTTGGAGGTTCCGACCCTTGCTTACATTCAACCAACATATTAGGAATCTCCTCCTGTACTAAGATTTGCCCTATCCTCATTGGTCCTTCTGAAATAATCAGCTGAGGGTCCCCCCTCAGCATCCAGAATGAATGTTTGCAGAGTCTCCGAGGACATGCGAGAAGTCAGATCAATGCCAGCTTCTGACAGGATTACATCACAGAAATCTCAGACAACTACTGGGCAATCCTCTGGGCTTTCACCAGCCTTGAGAGAGAGATGTCTGGCAAAGGTGGGACAGCAGCTAAAATCAGACCTGAGTTTTTTAGCCTTTTTCTTAGCAAACGGCTGACCTTTGGAATGGGAAGATTCCACCATAGCACCTTGCATTAACAATTTAAGACATTGGTTTTCCATGTAAATTGATAAGGAGGAGAGACCACTATGTAGGGTCTTAGGGACAAATGCTTGGCAGATAGAACACACGGTATGGTCATGAGAAGCACCCAAACAAAAAAGACACCGCTCATGATGATCTCTATGGGGAATCTGCTTCCCACACTGACATTTTCCCTTTCTAGATGACATGTAAATTCACAAAAATAGATGAGAAGAAACCCCAGCAGGGGCACTTATCTGAAACACAGCTCAGTAACCATAACAGAAGAAAAAGCATTAAGACCGACAATCAATGTTGGTGTTCAGTCTGGCAGCAAAGAAGTTTTGAGGTATGTATGTCCGTATGTCAACTTTATGCCATATGCCTTGAGTGGGGAGCATATGTGTAATGTATGATATCTATAAGAGCTAAGATTTTGGCATACTAAAATACATTGGGCCACCCTTGGCAGGGAATCTCTTTTGTTAACAATACTGCAACAGTGATATGGAAGGACATCTACAGTCACACAAAACAACATTATGAGAAATGTTAGGTAATTAAATCAAGGATACTATATCAAGTCAAATTAAACCTGAAATACATATAAAATTAAAACTTGCCAGGACTTTATTGTGAACTAAATCTTTAATGACTTAAAATGTATTAATGCAATGTTCAGAAAATCATTTACAGCTTCTAAAAAGATTTATATATATTTGCAGTAGTTCAAAATGTTGCTAACGGTCTAAGTTAGGGGACATTGTGGCAACTCGTTTAACCAAAAAGATGGGGAGTAGCCTAGTAAAATTCTATGTTTGTTTACTTTTGTTTGGAAAAGCAAGACAGTAATGTAGTCATTTCACTGTAGCAGTGCAAAAGGATTTTTGTTAAACTACTTCAGAAAAAATGGAATTATGGATTTTGCATGTGCTGACATGTCAGGACTCCTAAACTAGAGATAATTTAAACACTAAAACAGAATATGCTATTAGGCCTGAAATAAATGTTTTGTTTGTGCATCCCCACTAATGTGAGCCACTGAAAGAGTTACAAATTTTCTGGAGCTGGTTTGAGTAACTGTCTAAGTTGTTTGATGGATTTTGACACCTTTGAGATATTCTGATTGAGCTATATTATGGGCTGCAATCTGAATGGATAGTTTTGTTGCAGTGCATGGTGCATGTTGATTACACTCAGATATTCAGAAAATGACAATTAGTTAAGTGCAAGAGTGGAGCAAGATTTGACCTTAACAAATGTTAAGCACCCCCTGATTAATTTATTAAGGTCAGGTCTAAGGCTAGGCAGTAAAATCTGCCAGTAGTGACCAGCAAATGACAATGGCAGAATAAAAGAATTGGTTCTGCCTGCTGTCCATAACAATGTGTCCCTTCTTACAAATTTAGAAAGTAGAACAACAGGATGTGTGTTTGCCTGCCTTTTTCTCTGAAGGATACAAACTCTGAAACTTACATGTATGCCTTTATTAGGTAACGTCAATCCTCCAGGATTTGCCCAAAAACTCCATACTTTATGAAAAACAAACAGAACAAGTTGGGTGAAAATTTGGACAGTTCGGAAGTATGGAAGATGACTGTAAACATGAGGGACTGTGTCTTACACTACCTTTCTGACAGCACTCATTAAAAGGTGCTTTATGGCTTTGAAAGTCAGCAAAATACACTTAGCATTTTTTTTTTTTTTTTATTCGTAGCACATGGAGTAGATAAAGCTCCATGCACTTCAAAGAATTATGACTGGGGCACTGATCATAACCCGTTTATTATGTGTTTGCTCTCGAGATGAATTTCTTGGCATCCAAGTCGCTCGAACACATAATAAACAGGTTATGATCAGCAACCCAATCTTAATCCTCTATATTTTACCTTCTTATCAGTCAATTACCTTGGCTTCTTAATAAACTGGGAAGTATAAGCAAGGTTTAATATTTCTGACATTTATTCTGCCAAATTCCAAATATTTTGTGGGTTTATGCTTGAAGTTTAGAGGGAAATTCAGGCTTTATTGCTATTATACAATGACATTATTTAAGAAAAAAAATAATTACTTTTCTTAAATAATGGCATTGTATAATGCCTCCTTGCTGCCCTTCCACAGCTGTCTGGTATTCTGCAGCAGTTCTGACGTACTGCGCATGCGTATACTTACGCAGTACATCACAGCTGTGGGTAAAAGCAACGGAGAAAGCAGGATCTCCGTTGCTTTTTACAACCTGTCTCGCTATGTTAAACGAGTTTAACATAGCGAGACAGCTTTACAAAAAGCAACGGAGAATCACCGTTGCTTTTTTTAAAGCTGTCTCTCTATGTTAAACCCATTTAACATAGCGAGACAGGTTAAAAAAAGCAACGGAGATCTTGCATTCTCCGTTGCTGTAAAGAGTTATACTAATGGAAAAAGTCCGGGCAACCGGACCTTTTTCCATTACTATAACTCTGATTTACAACGTGCACACTGACCAATCAGCGTGCATGTTTTGGAATATTAATGGGAGATCATTGTATAATAGATAATATTTTATCTGGCATTTTTTTTTGTTACATCTTTGATTTCTTTGTTTCCAATCACAGTTGTAATCTAAAACTATTATGTGCATATCTTAAAATGATATGCAAGGATACTGTGGGTTTTAATCTAGAAAGGAAAAAGAGCAAATGGATGGTGTGGGTGAGAAATGAAGAGATCTGGCTTTCTGTTTTATTACCAATGGACATTACCAGTACTGTAATATCTGTTGTGACAGGCAATGGGGACTGTGCTGCAAAGACACACTTGTCACAGGATGGAGATGTCTGTAGAACAGTTTAAGCAAATTTGCACATTGCTTGGTTTATTTAATAATGCTTTTTTGTTTCTGTTATAAATAATGTACAGATTTACTCCCTAATCTGGTTAGCACCCAATATCAAGTTCTATTTATTCATATGTGGTAAAGTAAGTAATACTGGCATCAGTAGCTACCCATGTATAAACATGATGGGTAGTACTGGTAAAAAGTGAAAGTGGTGATGCAAGAATTATGTATTTCAAAAGGTTATACTCCTGGTTTGTGGCTTTACAGAAAACTCAGTTAAAACTCGGCATAAGACTTTAATTAGAGGTATAAGAATTCAAGGGTGTGCTTTCTTTTTATCAGGAGAAAGGCAAAGAAAAGTAGTTTTGCTTATTGCCAATGTGCACTATTCATAAATTCTGTGTGCTGGGTGCAGGGTTGGTATACAAAAACACCGTTGGCCAGCAGAAATCAAGGCCACTAACACAAAAACATTAGTGGATGAAAAGACTTTATTAAACAGACCGGTTTCGGCAATAAACTGCCTTCTTCAGTGTTGAATAAACGGACAGAGTGGCATACCAAACCCTGTTGTGATTCACAAAAGTAGCAATTAAATGAGAATGAGGTAAAACATTGTACTCTTGTCAGACTCAACCGTGTAGACATCATACTCCATGCTTGAAGTACATATTCAAAATCACCATCTCCATGAATGTATGCTATATATAAAGGCATCAGAGTACAAGCTAGCTTTAATGGGGTAATCCACTGGAATACAACCATCTACAATTTGATGGTGCTGCAGCTGGCAGCACTGTGATCCCCTCCCCTCCTAATATTTTGCTTTGTAGATATTGATAATATGGCTGGGAAATGTATTAGTGCTGTGCAAAACAAAAATATAAACAAAAGCCAATGGTGAACAGCACCACAAAACCTTACTAGCAAAGGACTCTCCAGAAATGCAGGCAAACATGCTATCACAACCAGAGTGTCCCACCTCCTCAAAGTGATGCTAGTAAGCTCCTGCCAATGGGAGCTCACAAGGCATCAGTTCCCTTCATTGCAGCATGATAATGACCCCCTAGTCCTTGGACTAAAGAGCACAACTTTTACCCTGAATCACTCCCAGACATAACAGTGGAACATTGTGCACAAGGGCAATGTAGCTTAGGCAGATGTACTGTAATTTCTGAAGTTGCTATATGCAGCTACTTAGAAAAAAGTGCAGTATACTGAGCTAAGCTGCACTGCACTACTTACACTCTGAAATGCTACCAACCTATACAGCTTTTTCCAAAATTCTAAGCACAGAAGCATGTATGTGCACCAATGTAGAAACTGGGATGGGATTTCTATGTTGCCATGAACTACCCCAGTCTACATTTGTGAATCTAGGCAGTCTGCAGCAATATGCAAGACATACTGCAGAAGATGTATTTATGCAATTCAAGAAATGGTATCTGACAAGAATAGCTATTCTGTGGGGTGAACAGCTTCATGGATGGTATAAAATGCAATGGTCCTCACTGTGTATTTTCCTCCATGTACTGCAATGCAAGAATTTAGAAACATAGTAAAGTGCTTGTTTTACACAAACATGCACTAAGCTCTGTCCTGGTTGATATCAGGAATGGACAGTGGATCAATATGGAGGATTGGAAGTCACTAACTAATTCCAGAAATATGCAGAGTGGACTCGAGGTTGATAGAATACTAAGGCTGTAAAGGTAAGTCAGAATCTCTACCAAAAGTGAAAGAACATGCAGTGACTTGTGAACAGGAGAGTGGACTAGGATGAATTACACTAGAAATCTGGGAGAAAATCATTTGATACTGCTAGTCGGCCAATAGCATGTTACACATATTTATGTTTTTTATACTGTGCGTGTGTGTACACTAAAAATACATTACTGTGGTTCTGGCCATTATTTATGTATTAGTCATTCATTTCACAATCAAAATCTGAGGTGTAGACAGTCAATAAAGTGGCTATAATAGATAAGCGCATAATATTTTTTATATATATATATATATATATGTATATATCTGTATGTGTGTGTGTGTGTGTTTGTAGGGGGGGTTGCAGTAGGTTGTACTACATAATGCATCTGAGAACAATGAGCTGAAATACATTGATGTGGCTATTACTTATGTGTTTATTCATTCATTTGATCATAGTGTGATATTTGTGGTACATAAAGTCAAAATGTTTCTATCTGGTGAGTATGTTGTGTGTTTTGGGAGGGGACTGCAATAGTTTGGACTGTGTGTGTGTCTGACAGTGAGCTGAAATCCATTACTGCGGCCACTACTTATGCATTCATATTATCACACTCAGACGTTTGAAGTGTACGCAGTCACTTAAGTGGGCGTAACTGGTGGACACATTTGTGTGGGATGAACAAGTTGCACTGTATGTGTCTGACAGCAATGAATGAAGATGCATTAATGTGGCCATTATTTAAGCATCATTCATTCATTCATTCATTTGATCATAATCAGACATCTGAGATGTACACAGCCAGTAAAGTGCTTATAACTAAAGAAAGTAGTCTATGGATGAAACTAACTGATGATTGCTGTCATATAGTCACAGCTAAACCACTACTAATCTAGCTTAGCAGGGCTAGTGTATGCTTATGTAAAATAAGCTGAAATACATTACTATAACTACTACTACTTATCTGCTTGCAATTAAAATCTGATATGCATACAGTAAATATGCAGGCAACAATGAGTGGGTAATGACACAGTGTCTGAAAGCAAATTACCTCAGCTGTTTATACAAACACTGGTCTGGTTTGGCAGGGCTAGTATGTGTTTGAAAGGAACAACTAAGATATATTAAACTGACTATTATTTTATATGATGAAACACATCTGGTGTATATGTAGTCAAGAAACTGGCTATAATGAACAGGCACTGAAGCAGTCTATAGATGAAAGTGACTGATCTCAGCTGTGCTTTGATCACAGTTAAGCATTCATTGATCTTGTCTAGCAAAGTATTGTGTGTTTGAATAAAACTGAAACAGACTTTTATTATTATCATTATTTTAATTTAACTGTAAATAGACATGAGGTCTATACAGACAATGAGCTGGCTATAATGAACAGGTAGTAAGGGAGACTGCGGATGAAATCAAGTGATCACAGTTGTTGCTTGTTCACAGTTAAAAAGTCATTGGGCTTTCGTAATAGTCTTAACACATTCAGGTTAGTCCTACCTCATTTGGTTGTTTCTTGCAGACCCCCTTGCTTTGAAATCACCAGCTGCCAAGATTATGGGACTGGTAGATGGCACTGCAGCTGTGAATGGAATTTTCAAGTACACATATTATTCTGTGAAGTACAGTCTTGAATTTTAGGATAGATAGGGTGCATATCTGAACAGAAAATGCATAGTTATTAGTAAAAGTTGTTATGATTTCTGATCAAACCTTTTTAGTGCGTCAATTATGGCAAGTATGTCCTTTCTATCAGAATGTCACTGGTTATCATTTGAAAAGGATGTTTATTTAAAGTAGTCAAGAAACTGGTAGATGTTACTATTGTGAATGTTAGTAATGAAAATTCAGCACTGCATATTTGGTAACAACAAGAAGTTATATAAAACGTAAAGTAGTACACCATGCAACTTTGGAAGAAAACAGAGGTTATAAAGGAAAAGAGGGACAGTTCAGAAACACTGGAAAATTGCTTAAGAGCTGATGACAATATAAAGCAAAGTAAGGCACACAAGGTGAGACAAGACACTGAAGACTTATAAGATATTTTGCAGGATTTGCTCAAAGTTACTATTTTTATAATTTTCTAGAGTACAATGGGACAAGCTTTTTGTTGCTAATGAGGAAGATGGGTTGGATATCACAGACATATGCCATGCTGCTATACAAATGAAAGCACTTTACTATGACAGGGTTAAGAAAGAGTTTGATACAATAGATTTCTGGTCCTTTTAAGGGAAAAGGAAGATTATATGTATATAATGAAACAGGCACTGAATACACTGAAGTAGGTTTGAAAGAGAAAGAGACAAAATTATGAGTAAGTCTATGCCTGCTTATTAGTTATACAAATCACATAGTCTCCAATGAAAAAAATTAGAAGTTATGTACTCACCATAACGTTCCATCTGAGTAGGTGACTTCATTCGGATGCAACCTGTGGGTATCGGATCCGACCTCGGATCCGAGCCGGCAATTCAAAAGCTTAGGCTCCGAGCTCCTAGCTCCTCCCTCTTACCCATAACCCCTTGCCAAGCCCTGACTGACCTCAGATTGAGTTTGCCTCAAATACTGACCACAGTATACTAAAACAGCATAAATACTCGCTCTATAAAGGTCAGGGGGATGGAGGATGGTTGCATCCGAATGAAGTCACCTACTCAGATGGAACGTTATGGTGAGTACATAACTTCTAAATCTGAAGTAGGAAGACTTCATTCGTCTGCAACCTGTGGGACAGAGTCCCTAGCTACCTGAATCTTGGGCGGCCATCATGGAAGGATGTTCCGAGCACCGCTGAGCCAAAGGATGCTCTTCCTCTAGAAACAACATCCACCTTGTAATGTGAAATAAAAGTATGCGGCGAGGCCCAAGTAGCTGCCGCAGATATCATCCAACGAAACACGGGACTTAAAGGCGGCTGACGAGAAACTGCCCTAGTAGAATGAGCCGTAACCCTCTGAGGAGCAGGTCTGCCTGAAGTGTCATATGCCTGCAATATGCAATTAGCAATCCATTTAGACAGAGTGACTTTAGACACTGCTTTACCCAGGGCAAATTTAGCAAAGGAGACGAACAGCTGATCTGATTTCCTGTGGCCAGCTGTCCTGTTAATATAAAAACGTAATTGTCTATGAACATCCAATGAATGCAATTTGTATTCCCCTTTGTTTGAATACTTGGGAAAAAAGACAGGCAAATTGATTGACTGGTTAATATTGGATTCAGAAGAGACCTTCGGAAGAAAAGATGGATTGGTCCTGAGGCACACCCTATCAGGGAAGAAAGAAAGGTAAGGCGGTTTGACACAAAGAGCCTGAAGCTCAGACACCCTTCTGGCTGAAGTGATAGCTACCAGAAAGACAGTCTTCCAGGAAAGGAATTTTAAATCAGCAGAAGCTGCAGGCTCGAAGGGAGGAGCAGTAAGGGCCTGCAGGACTAAAGACAAATCCCAAGGCGGTACAACCTCCTTGACTGGAGGTCTTAATAAAAACTCCCTTGAGAAAGGATTTGCATAATTTCGCTGTCATAAGGGGAGCTGTGTCCTGTCCAATATGATAATGCGATATAGCCGCCAATTGTACTTTAATCGTGGAAGAACTGGCCCCTTGATGAAAGAGGTCTGTTAGAAATTCTAGCACCGCAGAGATAGGTGCTGAAAAGGGATCCACTGTTCTCTGCCCTGCCCATATAGAGAACCTCTTCCATTTACTCCGATAAACCTGTCTGGTAGAAGGTTTATGAGCAGCCACCAAAATTGCTTTGACCGGTGAAGAGATACCGAGTCCTAATTAAGGTTGGAATTGGAGCAGCCAAGCTGTCAACTTCAGGGTCCGCAGATTGGGAACTGGCATTCCCAGAGGGTGAGAGATGAGATCCAAATTGGATCCAGAATCCATGGTGGATTGATTTTGTGAGACCATACGAAGGGGAACCAAGGTTGTCGAGGCCAGAATGGGGCAATGAGAATCATTCTGCTCCCCAAACTGTTGGCTTTCTGCAGAAACCTCTGCATCAGAGGAAGTGGAGGGTAGGCATAAAGGAGACCGAGGCCAAGCATGCACCAGAGCATCCTCGAACTCCCCTGGTGGGGAAGTAGAGTGAAGAAATTGTCGCATTTGGCGTTTGAGGAGAAGCAAAAGATCGCAACAGGGTTGCCCCAAACGGCAAAAATCTTCTTCGCTACTTGAAGGTTTAGGGACCACTCGTGTGGAGAAAGGATGGTGCGACTGAGCTTGTCCGCAAGGATGTTGGACTTTCCCGGAATGTGCGTTGCTATCAGAAAGCGTTTGGTGGAAATTGCCCATTCCCAGACTCTCATGGCCTCTCGACAAAGGGGATAACACCTGGTTCCTCCCTGCTTGTTGATATACCAGACTACGGACATGTTGTCTGTCTGAATCGCAATAGTCCCTGTAGGAAGAACGTGGTGAAGTGCTTGCAACGCCAGGAGCACCGCCCTCATTTCCAGGACATTTATATGCAATGATGTCTCTGTGGGATTCCACGTGCCTTGGACAATCTTTCCCGCAGAATGCCCCCCCCACCCGAGGCAAGAAGCGTCCGTGGTCACTGTGGCTCGGGGAAATGCAGCGCAAAAGGGTCTTCCTGCTAGGGGCTCCGGAGAAAGAAGCCACCACAGAAGGGAGTCCCTGCACGCTCTGCTGACCGCAATCGGAGTGTTTAGAGACGAACAAAGAGGAGACCACTGAACTTGAAGGGTCCATTGAAGAACCCGCATGCGTAAGCGGCATGAATTAGAAGCGGATAGCTGCCGCCATAGAACCTAGGGCCCTCAGGACCGAAGCTGCAGTTGGTGACGGTTGAAGGATTGCTGTCACATGACACCTCAGGCTGACGATACGGTCTGGGGTGAGGAAGGCTCGCATTGATCTGGTGTCTAGTCTTCCTCCTATGAAATCTATAATTTGAGTTGGATTCAGGAAAGATTTCTCCCAGTTGATCGTTATGCCCAGCCTTGGTGCTAGTTGAAGGAAGTAATCCCTGGCTGAGCACAGAAGATGCCTTGATGATGCAGTCAGGAGCCAGTCGTCCAGGTACGGAAAGACCTGTAATCCCTGGAGCCTCAGGTGGGCCGCTACCACCGCTAACACCTTGGTAAACACCCTGGGGCTGAGGTGAGACCAAAGGGAGGACCCTGAACTGATAGTGACTGGCTCCCAGCCGAAGCGAAGAAACCTCCTGGATCGTCTGTCCATCCGAATGTGGTAGTACGCATCCTTGAGGTCTATGGAACACATCCAGTCGTTCTCCCTCAAAAGGGGGAGTATAGATTGCAGGGTGACCATCCGGAACTTTTGCTTGGTTACTGACAGGTTCAACAGGGAAAGGTCTAAAATTGGTCTTAAGTCCCCGTCTTCTTTGGCACCAAAAGAACCTGGAGTAAAACCCTAATCTGGCTTGATCTGGGGACGCTGGATGGCTCTTTTCTAGCAGCTGCTCGATTGAGAGCTGCCGCCTTTGGTCGGGTGGAACATCTGGGGGCTGCAGATTTGGGGATCTTGATTAGGGTATTGAATATCCTCTGGATATGAGTCAAGCACCCAACTGTCTGTTGTTATGGACTCCCAAGAAGTCAGGTGCATCGAACCGCCCCGACTGCCTCCAGAGACGGACAGCCGGGCAACCCTTCAGGGCTGCTGCGTGGGTCTCTCAGAGAAGGGTTCTCTGGACCCAAAATTGCCAGGAGCCCCCCTGCCTCTGGCACGACGACCTCCCGTCCTCCTCTGCCACGGAAGGACTGGTTATCCGAGCAGGTTGGGACTGCTGCGACTTCCGGAACCACATCTTCTTCTGTCCCTTTTGGTTCTTAGAGAAGGACCTCTGGGGAGCTGAGAAGCGGACTCCGACGGCAGACAGCGTCTTCCCGTCCTTTTCGCTCTGGACAAGTGTCTCGCGAACAGTCTTGCCAAATAAGGCAGAACCATCGAAAGGGGCATTCGCGAAGGTCGCCTTAAAGGGCTCAGCAAAATCACAATGGCGGAGCCAGGCCTGTCGCCTCATGACAAGGCCTGCTCCGCTGGCTCTAGTGGCTCCCTCAGTAGCATGAGACAGCAGCCGCATAGATGTATTGGACACAGATCTTAGAGTGGCCATTCGGGTGGAATAAACCTGCTTATCCTCACTCGAGATGGACTCCGGGGGAGATGCAGCGTACTCTTTAATCAGATCTCGCTGCATCCTAATGACATGCGCCATGTAGTTCAGCGCTCTCAAGGAGAAGGTCGCTGAACTAAACACTCGCTTCCCAATTCGATCCATCGAACGGGACTCCTTGCCCGGAGGATGGACGGAGGGACTCTCCTGGGCCAATTCCCTCTTCGTGGCTGCAGCCATCATCATGGCATCTACTGGGGGACCCTTACTCCAGTGGGTGCGGTCTGATGGAGGAGAAAGAATGCGGTCCGGGCGCTTTGGGATAGGCTCAATGGTGTCCGGATCCTTCCACGCCCTGATAGATATAAGATCTACCAGGGGGTCAGCAGGAGGCGACACCCAAGACGTAGAACGGCCCTCGAATGCCTCCAAGAACACAGACTCGTCCGAAGAAGCCTTGGGGCAGACCACCCCTGATCCTTAACATCTCCATGATGTCTCCAAATGAGACGTCCTCAGGGGTGACCTAGGGAGCCTACCCTTCATCCAAGTCCGTGTCTTCAGTGACGGACTCAGGGGAGTCCATGTGCCTCCTCTTGCACTTGCGCTTCCGAGGTACTTCATCGGGGGGGCTGTCCGAGGAGTACTCTTCAGCAGATGGATGTTCCAAGGGAACCACTTGGGACATCGAGAGGGGCTGTCCCTGGGACCGGCTGGTGGGGCCTGGCCCAACTGCAATGGAGTGCGGGATGGAGCCGTGGCAGGGACCGGGGTCCGGATGTCCTCGACAGTGCCCGTTCCATAATGTTGAAAGCCGAGGGGGAGCCAGCTTCTCTAAGCCCCGGGAGCGGAGCCCCACTCGGATCCGACATACGGATCGGAGTCGGAGCGAAACCGCCGGATCCGAGACCAGTGTCCTCCGACCTGGACGCTCCCGAAGACACACCAGCTCCCTCGGATCCGAGGCTCGCCCTCGGCTCCGAGAGGTCGGGTCCAAAGTACCAAGCACTCAAGGGATGGGACGGATCCGAGTGCGCCGACGAATCGGATCCGACCTACCCCCGGAACCAAATCTGCACGGGGCCGAAAGGTGCGAACGCGTGGAATGGGTCGGAGAAGGAGGTACGGGGGCGAAGGGTCAAGCCCCTCCCGGTTGGGGGCTAGGAGCACTCCCATTTGCATTTGGGCCTGGATGAATTTCCTCATCATCCGTCCATATCAGCTTCGCCATCGAAAAGTCGATCTAGAGGAGGCCACCGGCGGACCTAGAGAACCGCCTCGGTGACCTCCTGGAAGGGCTAGCCTCCTCCTCCTCGGGTCCAGGAGAGAACCGAGGGAGTGGAGCCGAGGAGGAGGAAAGCTAGAAGGCACAGGGGGAGCCCACTTAGATGGAGGGGCCGAGCTGGAAGCTTCGGCTCTCCTCTTGTGGTGCTTCTCCCTGTGCCTCTCCTTCTGTCTCTCCCTACTAGAATCCTTCCTCCGGCATTTTTAAGGGAGGTTGAGTCCCAGCCGGAGGGAGAACTCACAGCAACAAGTTGCTGACTGGAGGGAGCAGAGGCGAAGCAGTATCTGGGGGTAAAAGACCCGCCAGCACTACCTTCGACCTCCGTTCCCTTAAAGCCCGGGGGTTGAACCCTGCACAAATGGTACAACCAGAAGACAGGTGTTCAACCCCAAGCATGACCAAGAGTGTGGCCATCCGCTGGGGACAGCTTATGGCCACACTCGGTACATTTCGAAAAGACAGCCTTAGGGGCTTCAGACATAACACCTAAGGCCTAAACACACACACACACAAACAAACAAACTACGAAAAACCCGAGAAATATTAACTAAAGAGGGAGGGAAAGCCTTAATCACACACAACACTAACTATTTTTGTAACAAAAAAAGAGAATTTTAACAATTTTCCTGTCAGAAAACTACTTATCTCAAAACCACGCCAGGAGCTCAAGAATTCCGTTGCTTCTTGAAAAGCGGCAAACGAAATCTGAGGTCAGTCAGGGCTTGGCAAGGGGTTATGGGTAAGAGGGAGGAGCTAGGAGCTCGGAGCCTAAGCTTTTGAATTGCCGGCTCGGATCCGAGGTCGGATCCGATACCCACAGGTTGCAGACGAATGAAGTCTTCCTACTTCAGATTCTAAGGTTTCGGAGAGAAGGGAAATTAGCTTGATTTACTGGAAGCAAATAGCAAATGGTGAATCTCGGAGTATGTGGTTTCAAGCTAGGTAAACATTTGGTCTAAGCAATGTTTTGAAATTAGAATATTATGGAATGTTTACTACTGCCTGGGCTCCGGCTTTAATGTTGAAGTGTGATTCAAGAGCATGCGGGTCATGGGAACATATAGTTTAGTCTTGCCCGAGGGTATTACTACAAGGGGATATTGGTAAAGCAGTTTTTTTCTAAATCTTTAATGGTCATAAGATACGATGAATATGAAAGTTATGTATCTACCATAATGACAGATCTAGGTGACCTAAGTCCATCCTACTCAAACTATAGGACTTAGCCTCAAGCTCAGGTTAGCTCTGTAAATGGAAAATTTTCACAGGCTTCATCTCCTTCACCTTACCCATAACGCATCAGATTCTACAGATGAATATGGTATGCCGCTCAACAGCTAAGTGAACTAGTTTCCTAAAACTTCCTCTAGGCTTTGCCTCCGCAGGCTAGGAGGAGGTCAGGTATGTTGAAGTGGATGGACTTGAATCATCTAGATCTATCAATATGGTATATACAGAACTTTACTCTCTATGGCTTCAATATTACTCTGTTCTTGTGAAACATAATGGAGGAAGTGTCTACACATAAGGTGTGAATCTTACAAATCCATCATGATGAAGTTATGGACACCATATAGCTTTCCAACATGAAAATGTTAATTCTGCAAATGAAGCAGGCTTGAAGAATTTATTTATTTATTTATTTTACATTTGTTTACTGGGATAGTCTGACTGGATACATGTCCATTTTCAGCATTTGCCCGGGGAGAAAAGCTTCACATAGACAAACTTACATAGATTACACAGAAATTAGTGAACAATTATAAAAACAAAGTGATTATATGCAATGGCTTAGTAGTGTTCCCTAGTAGGGACTCACAATTCTCATGGACAGACACAATTAAAAGTAAGATACATCAGATTGGAAACAGAGCTTGGTAACATAGTTACAAGTTATGATAATTACAGAATATGCTTTTAGTTTATAACTTAATCAGGGTTGGTACATGGGCATAGCTAATTCACTTTGAGATACTGTTTGAGGTTTTTTTTGAAGAGACTTTTGGAGGACTGTAGGGTTATATAGTTTGGCAACGAGTTACAGATTTTGCCAACGAAGTTGGCAAACAAGGATTCACCAGCAGAGTTATTAGCTTTGTGGGTTTGGACCAGTAGTTTATCGGCTGACCGTAGGGATCTTAGGTTGCCATATGGTTTAATAATATTTCCTCAGGGTGGTACAAAATTTTGTGCGCTATTAAGAGTTGACTGAATTGAATTAAGCTGGGCAGTTCTAGCCACTCTAGATGTTTAAGGTTCTGCAGTGGTGGGTTCTATAGGTGGAGCCAGTGACGAATCTGGCAATATGACTGTAGCTATGGGACAGCTTACCTAGTTTGGATTTGTTAAGGTCTGAGAGTACAGGCGAGGCATATAAAAGATTAGAGAGTAGGTGTGATCGGGCGATTGCATTCCTAGCCAGTGGGGTTAATGTCTTGTTTCTATACAGTGATCCAAGCTTCTTATTGATGGTCTGTATGGTTTTGTTGACCTGTAGGGCAAATATGAGATTATTGTCTATGATAACCTTTAGCAGTTTGGTATGATTATTTGGGGAAATAGTGGTACCATTATTAGATGCGACAGGGACAGGGAATGAAAGTGTGATGGATGTGTCAGGGAATGAAAGTGTGATGGATCTACTAGTGGGGGAGAAGAGTAGAAGTTTAGTTTTATTGGGGTTCAGAAGTAGGCATTGGTTGGTGAGCCAGTTCTCGATAGTGTTAAATGTATTTTGGGTTAAGGTTTGCAGTTCGGATGGGGAGCTGGCTGAGCAGAGTGGAATCATCTGCATACTGAATGCAGGTAGCTTTAGGGATAGCAGTGTGAAGGTTGTTGATAAAAAATAGAGAAGAGTAGTGAACCTAGTTTGGACCCTTGAGGGACACCAAGTGTGAAAGGTAGCTGGGTGGAGAGTTTGCCCTGCCATAGTACCGCCTGTTGTCTACCAGTCAGGTAGGACTGGAACCACTGGATAGCAGGCTTGTTGAGGGGAAATAGATTTTAGTGAAAGAATGAGAAGTTCATGGTTGACCATGTCAAAGGCTTTTGATAGGTCAATAAAGAGGGTGGAGGTTATCCTATTGTCATTCCTGTTTTGGTTTATGGCAGTAATAAAGGAAAGGAGGGCTGAGGTGGTGCTGTGGTATGGCCTGAAATCATGCTGGGAGTTGGATAGTAAGTTATTTTGTGTAAGGTATTGCATTAGATGCTTGTGTACACATTTCTCCATTATTTTGGCTAGTGGGGAAAGAATAGCAATGGGTCTATAGTTGGATATGTCTGAGGAGCTACCACCTTTATGGAGTGGGATGACGTGAGATATTTTCCAGAGGGAGGGGATAGCGTTTTTGGATAAGGTTCTGTTGATGAGGATAGATATGGGATATGCAATGGCATCTACAGCTATTTGTAGGTACTCTGCAGGGAGGAGGTCAGCAGCGAGGGTGGTAAGTTTTAGTTTTTTTTAGAAGTGTTTTGATAAAACTAGTGGATATTGGTTGGAAGCTAAATTCAGGGTGATTATTGGGTAGATTAGGCGTGTAGTTTAAGTTAGAGGGGGTTAGTTGATTTGCTAGGGATTGGATTGTTTCAGTGAAAAAGTTATTAAAGGCACTAGCTATGGTCTCTGGGGAACTATGGGTGTAGTTAGCCAGGATTGGGATGGTGGAAATACTGGGCAAAGTAGTTGATTTAAGCCCACCCAGAACTTTTGAGGGTTGTTATGGTGTTTATGTAGGAGATTTTGGTAGAAGCTTTTTTTATCCAGTAAAATAGATTTTTTTTGTATCATTCCTGAGCTGACGATATTTTAGATGGTCAAGTGGAGCTTTAGTTGTTCTCCAGCTGGCCCAGGCTCTGTTTCTAGTTTTGATTTTAGCTTTGGTATCTTTTGTGAACCATGGTGCTGTATTTGATCTAGTTTTTAATGTATGTGCTGGAGCATGGGAATCAAGGATACTTAGGAATTTAGTGTTAAAGTGATCTATGGCCTCCTCTAATGTTAGATTTTTTTAGTTTTGACCAGTCCACTGCTTTTAATTCATTATGGAATATAGCAGCATCGAAGTTTTTCCTGTTTCTGTTTTATATTTGGGCTGGTGAGGGTTTCCTGCCTTATGTTTTATGATATAGGTTAGACAATGGTTGCTGAGGTCATCAGGGAGAGTACCAGCTGTGTACAGTTGGGGTTGGTTATTAACTAGGATCCAGTCTAGGATACTTTCCCTGTTGGGTGGTTTGTTTATCTTAGTGGGAAATGTTATGGTCTGTTTAAACCCAGATAAGTTTATATAGGTGGGTGGGGGGGTCGGAGGAGTAGGGGTGCCAGTCGGTGCTAAAATCACCAAGAACTATGGTTTCTTGGGGATAGGTAGTGGATAACCAGTAAAGAAGATTTTCTAGGTTATTTAGGTTGTTGCCTGGCAGAATGTATGCACAGACAATGTTCAAGTATTTGTTTTGGTTAATCTGTAGTTTGGTTATGAGGAGTTCCGCATTATTGAATTGGGGAGGTTAAATGGTGTCTCTATTAATGGTTGGAGTATTTTTGTAAAGGACTGCTATCCCACCTCCTTTCCTTGTAGCACGGTTTAACCGGTGAATATTGTATCCTGGAGGTAGTATCTCATTGTCAGTAGTACTGGGTTTTAGCCAGGTTTCCGTAAGACACATAATGTCAGGGAGTGGGTTGCTAGGAGGGCATGTAGGTTGGGAATCTTATTGTTAATACTTATAATATTTAGCTGAAATGCTAGGAGGGCACTAGTGTGAGTATTCATGGGTAGCCTGACTGTGGGGGTTGTGGTAGGGGAGTGGTGGTTACTGGGTGTGGGTGGGCCAGGGTTGGTATGAATGTCGCCATGTGTTATAAGGTTATAGTGACAGGATATTCTGAGCTTTAGGAGTTTGTTTATAAGTTTTATATAGTCTTTGTCTTTAGGATTATGTTCTTGTGGCTGTACAGGGGTGATATTTTATAGAGGGTGGTATATTCAGTGTGCTGGGGATGGTAAAGTGTTTGGTGTTATGTGTGAAGTCGTGGGTGTCTGTCTGACCATTTGGGTAGTGAATACCATGGTCAAGTGTTTGTTCGTAGGCAGTGAGATGGTAAAATAGAAGGTTTAAGTTAGCTTCTCAAGCACGAGCACAAAATTCAATCCCATTGGTTGTACCACATTTCTGAATGGAGGCCAGATTAAGAAATTATTGTACAAGAAAGGCTCTACAAACTTTAATAGAAGCCAATAAATTGTTACAAGAACCTTATTATAAATAGCTGAGAGGTGGATTTTAATGGAGGAACAACTAAGACCAAAATCAAATATTTGTGCAAGATCATCCAAAACGAGTAGAATAGGAAATGAAAAGGGATCCAAACCTCTTGGAATCAACTGCAAAATGTGTCCACTTGCTCTTATATGTCTTTTTGGTGTTTGGTCTCCAGGCACAATTAAAGATATAGATGACCTTCCAAGGGTATGCAGTGCCCTGACCATTAATGGAAACGAAGAAACCAACCGATTAGAAGAATGGAGTGAAGTTCCATGTGAGGCTTGCAAGACAAATGAGAAAGCAGAACTTTGGAAAGACAAGGCCACAAGCAGGGAGGAACCATTCTTGCAGAAACCAAAACAGGACTATGAGAATGATTTTGAACTTTCCAATCTCTACTTTTTAGAAGAAGTTATAAATAAAAGAAACTGGGGTAAAATTTTAAAGACGTTTGGGGGGCATTCCTGGATTACAGCATCCCTTGGCCACTGGCCAGGTAGGAGTTTTCTGGGAGTAGATGTTTCTCTATTTGGTGGTGACTGATTAATTAAGGTGCAGCAAGGCTTTGCCCAACAATGAAAAATATTCTGCATAACTGAAAGCCTACTGTCAGCTACTGAGGCATTAGCAAACAGTGACTAAGCCAGCTTGCTGAACTGGCTTTTCCTCAGATACAGATTACTGTCAGATGCAATATGTCATCATAGCTTAGGGCCTCATGAAAAAGTGGAGTATGGATGCATATCGCCCTACCTGTATGCAATACCCAAGTCATTTTGTCTGGGTAGATGGAAATGGTACTATGAAGGAGGAAGATTTGAAAGTCCTACAGGGTGAGCTGTACAGTTCCCATCTCCAGCATGCTGATGTGCAAAATGGCTTCCAGCTGGGAAAAGGCACATTGGTCTGTCATCTCGATAAGGTTAAAACATCTGTGGTGACTGTCAATATGGGAGTGGGAAGCTGAAAGGGAAATGAAGACTGTGCATTCATGCCCTTCATCTGGTGTGCCAAGGGGTCAGGAATCGGACACAACCAAGTTTGCAATGTCCATTGCAGTGCCCTCATATAACTTTCAACAGGTGCTAAATAATCATGGTTGTCATGACTCCTATAGCTCGGAGACAAATGTTATCTGGAACAGTTGCCTGTTGAATTGGAGACACAGTATGTCTGCTGGCAAAATCACCCTTGGGAGGTAAACTGACCTTGCTGGACAGTGTGTCAAGAAAGCATCCAGTGAATGTGATGTCTCAACATCCAACTTTGCAGTGTCCTCCATAACAACTCTGGGCTAGAAAAGAGACTCTTGTGCTGCAAACAGACTATCCGGAGCCAGCAAAACTTAAAGCTAGTTGTACATGTAAGGCTAAATATTTCCTGCCTGCAGCCTCGCACATACTTTGACCGTAAGATCAAGTGGAAGGGAATGAGGCTTCAGGTGTGCAGAAAGCTATTTTATACCTCTGGATAAGTTGGCATGTATCTACCTGATCCACAATGTCTAACCATGCAGGAAGGTGGAGGGAGACGCAATCCCCTAGATTAACCACTAGAGAGTCCCTGACTCAGCCTATTACTTCTGCTTCTGGCAAAGTGTCCATTCTGAAAGGCTCCACAACCACATTAGTTGCTTCCAGACTGTTGTCCAGGAAGCTTTTGCATCCTGGCAAAAGATATGTGAAGTGTTTCAAAGCAGGCACCCATAACAATGATATCCTTGCAGCCCTTTTCACACTCTTGTGATTTTTTCTCTAAATTTCAACCCAAACAGTGAAGTGCCATTAAAGGGCGCATTAAGAAATTCTGCATTGAAATTTTCAGTAAAGTCCACATGGCAAAACCATTAATGACAGTGAACAGTAATCCCAGTCAGTGCCCACTGCCCTCAATGCTTTACGCACAACACTGTGTGTCAGCTACATGGACAGCTTGATCAAAGAAGTAATAGTTGCTATCTAGGATAGAAGCTTAGGTTTTACCTAGTTACTTTCAGACAATTGCTGCAGCATCTTTCCAATTTCACCAGCACACATGCACACAACATATGGGACAGATAACAGAACACCTTTACAGAAAACGTGGAAAGTGCATATATACACTTTCTGGAGCAAGCCAAAGCCACAGACTCCTCTTTTAAAGGATGAATCAATGAATTCTGAGTAGATGACTCCCTTCTTAGGGTTGTTTATAACCCAGATTCATACAAAAGCATCCCAATTCTTAGGCAGACAGGGGACTCTGTTACATCTCCTAGGTATATGGGCCACAATCTTGGGATCTTTCGATATCTCCCTAATAACAAGAGAGATCATTTTTTTCTGTCAAAAGGCATCACCCAGTATGGCAAAAAGGCTGATGTGAAAGCCTCCTGTAGGATATTTCTCAGGAGATTGCAGGGAGGGGGGGTTAATTTAACTATCCACCTCTTTTGCACACTCAATTCTATGATCTCGCAAAACTTATGTTTATCTGAAGGGGATGCTGTGGAATCACATTCATCTCCATCCTTTGCATCTGGAATGGGAGACTGCAGAGAAGAATCAATGTACTTCTTTTTGCACATTGAGCTTCCTGTGAACCTCGGGGGGGGGGGGGGTCCAAGGACAAGGAAGAAGCACAAGAAAAACCATACCCAGAAAACATGACCTATGTATCAGTTGTCACATCCTCTCTTCTTAGGTTGGAAAATATGACAGGTCACAGAAACAGAATGAGATTAGTCTAGGGTAGGTGCTGTAACAAGGACAGAGGGAAGCCCTCACATTGAACAATGCAACTGCTCATGAAAGTCTTGGTGTTGGATATCTCATCAGCACCAAAGGTTACTATGCCTACAGTGATTGACACCAATGCCAGTGTGGATACATGCACCTGCTTCCAAAACAGTGGCTCCCACCTGTACTGACATGCCTTCCGGTGTCACTGTCAGTCCCAACCCTCTTAGCTCCAAGAGCTCAAAGGCTAAATACACCTATGTCTAGAATACCATAAAGTGGATCTGTGCTGACACCAACCTCGACTCCTCCACCCAAAAACTGACTCCAAAAAGGCACTAAGCACTAAGAAAGGTACCTGTAGTACAAGAACAACCAAGGTTGATGTCAGATTTGACATTAAAGTTGAGAAGATCTGTGATCCCATGATGTTGACTGAAGGTGGCTTTAACATAATTACTGATGGAAATTGTGGTCATTGTTGGATGCTCCTTGTCCTGCAGAAATCAGTGCCAAAACTGGGATCAGTGAGAAAGTGGGGAAAACAACCAGGAGGAAAGAAGGATCTCTATATCTGCCCTAAATACAGAGAGAAAAAATACAATGCCCATCTCATTTGCACCTGGAAGACTGCATCCGTCATTACGCTCTAGTCAAAGTCCACCATAACAGAGTAACTATGGACCAAGGATATAGACCTAGTGGAATGGACAGACCTGACAGAGGGAGTTATACAGGAAGGGAAGCTGTTTAGTTCTATTACTGAAGGAGGAGATAAGCACTGCTGTCTAAAAAACTAGACCCATCCAGGGAAAAGAGACCTTGACAGATCCCATTCTTTCAGAAATACCAGTCTTGTTGCAGCTAAGAGACCAAGGCAGGAAGACAGCTAGGGTACCCATCTTTTAGTCATGGATGGGTCCAGTTTTTTTAGACAGCAGTGCTTATCTCCACCTTCAGTGATAGAACTAAACAGCTTCCCTTCCTGGCCTCATGACAAAGCAGATAAGAATGTGTGTCCCTTATTTGTTGATATACCACACAACTGCCATGTCGTCTGTGTGCACTGCAATGGTACCCAGAGGAAGGCAGTCCTGAAAGGCTTGAAACATGAGAAAAACTGTTCTCATCTCCAGTACGTTTATGTGGAGTTTGGTCTCTGCAGGAGACCATGTACCTTGGACCGTCTTTCCCTGGCAATGCCCCCCCCCCCCAAGCAAGGAAGCTTCTGTGGTCACCATGGCACTGGGAGGAGCAGGAGAAAAGGGTCTGCCTATGAGAAGATCGGGAGACTGAATCCACTAAAGATGATGATGCCTGCACACTAGAGTGAGGTGGATGGAAGCTGTCATTGAATGAGACAGAGAAGACCACTGGGACACTAGAATCCACTGTAGAACCCTCATGTAAAACCTGCTAACGATACCACAGAGACTGCTGCTGCCATGGACCACAAGGCCCTGAGAATGAGACAAATCTAGGAGGCATTGAACTTGGGATCTGATTAGATGTACATGCCTGGGAGGTAACGCTGCAATCTCTGACACAGTGTCTAGCTGAATGCCAATAAACTGCAAGTTTTGGGTCAAAATCAGATTTGAATTGGCTAGATTCATGGTAATTCCTAGCTGGTCGAACAGGCGAAGAAGGAACTGAGTGGCTGAGACCAGTAGATGCTTTGTGAGAGCTGTGAATAGCCAATCATCGAGGGAAGGAAACACCTGTAATCCCTGCAGTCTCAGGTGAGCTGCCACCACTGCCATGCACTTGGTGAACACCTGGGGGAGCTGTGGTGAGACAAAAGGCAGGGTTCTGAACTGGTAATGATTGGCCCTACACAAAAGCAAAGTTGTCTCTTGGAGTGCCTATTTTTTATGATTGTAAGCATCCTGGATATCCACGGAGCACATCCACTCGTCCGTGTGCAGAAGGGGTATGATGGACTGGACAGTGACCATCCAAAACACCGACTTCTTGATGGAGAAGTTTAACTCACTTAAGTCCTGGATTGGACGTAGGTCCCCTATTTCCTTTGGCACCAAAAAGAAGTGAGAGTAAGTTCTAGATCCTCAATGTCCTGGTAGGACCTCTTGGATGGGTCTCTTCTGAAGAAGCTTGAGCACTTCTTGCTGAACTAACTCCCTCTGATGGGGTGGCACATCTGGGAGAAGTTTCCTGACTGGTGAGGGGGTGGGAAAAGGGAACAAAATAGCCCCTGGAAATAATGCTTAGCACCCACTGATTTCTTGTGACGTTTGCCTAGGCCAAAGGGTACAGAGACAAATGACCCCCAACTGCCTCCAGGGCATGACAGTTGGGCAACACATCAGGAGCTCTGGAAGGGCTTCTCAGAGAATGGTTCCATGGAACCCTGATTTTGCAGACACCCTCTACCTCTAGGGCGGCATCTACCACTGAACCCTCTCCCCCGACCTCTAGAAGAGGGTTCATCCTGAGCCTCTTGAAAAGAAGACTGTGACTTTCAAAACCACAGTTTCTTATTCCCTTGTTGTGTCTTAGAAAAGGATCGCTGAGAGGCAGAATATTTGATTCCCAAAGCCGACAAGGTCTTCCCTTCTTACTCACTGCAGGTCAGTGCGTCTTTGACTGATGGACCAAAAAAAGTGATCCATCAAAGGGGGCATTGGTGAAGGATGCTTTAAAAGACTCTGCAAACCCACATAGGCACAGCCAGGTGAAACAATGAAAAGCAATGCCTATACTGGCCGCTCGACAGGTGCCTTCCGCAGCACTGGAAGTCAACTTCACCCAGGAATTAGCGAGGGACGCAAGAGTGGATAGCCTGGGAGACACATTGTTCAAGTCCTCAGCAGGCATCAACTCAGAAAGGGAAGTGGTGAGCTCCTTAACCAAATCCCTTTGGAGGCAGGTGAAGTGTGCCAAGTAATTAAGAGCACACAGACCAAATATAGCTGAGGTGAAAACCAGATTTCCATCTCTGTCGATCGTCCGGGATTCTCGACTGGGGGGATGGACAGACCTACTCTGCTCCAACAACTCCTTTTTAGTGGCAGCAGCTACCAAATAGCATTGACTGGCACCCCTTTTGATGAAAACTGTCTATCCATGGGTGGACTTAAGAATCTGTCCACTTGTTTGGGCACTGGCTCCACAGTATCAGGCTCCTTCCATGCTCTGCTAGCGATAAGGTATATCAATTCATCAGCAAGGGGGGATCCCAGGTGGTAGATGGTCCCATCCCGAACGCCTCCAGGGAGACAGACTCCGAGGACGGGGGTTAGGATGACCATCTGACCTTCAATTTGAGGATCTCTAGAATGTCTCCGCAGGAGACATCTTCGGGTGGAGATCTGGGGGACCCTTCCCTTTCACAGAGGTCCGTATCTTGGGTGACAGACTCCATTGGAGAGTCTAGGTGCCTCCTGTTACACGTCTTCTTCTGGGGCACATCCTCTGAAGGGGGCTCAGGGAGGTCACGGAAGAGTGGGGAACCCCAAGTGGGGTAACTCCCCCTTAAAGGGTGGTTTGGGAGAGCTGACCGATAGCAGGATGAGAAGGCTCAGCTCTCAGAGATGAGGGGGGCTTGGAAGGGCCCTGGAGAGGAGGGGGGGCAGCTCTAGCAGTGGAGAACGTCTTCTCTACTACCTGAAAGGCTGGACAATGTCCCCTCCCTATCCCCTGTCGGCAAGACCACCTGAGAAGAGGGAGCAGAGCATGCCACCGCCTCAAGCTCCCCAGATAATACGGGCCCCAAACTGTTGAGAGAAGAAGCATTGAGGGACAGAGACCAGTCTGAAAAAAATGGACCGGAACTCTATTCAAGGACTCCGGAGTGGCCGCTCAGGTCCAGGAACCAGTCTGCTCCAAGGGAGGAACAGCAGAGCTGTCAGGGACTCGGACAGGGTAGAAACAAATTAGGCTCTAGAAGCTCCCATTTCCTCCTCACTGCACCAAAGATCCTGGAAGTCCAAAATCACATGGGTCGGATGAGGAGATTGAAGTTTAGGGCCAGAGGAAGGACCCCTGGCCAGATGGGCAGGGGAAGCAAGAAGTCCCAACTCAATTTGTGCCTTAAGGAAAGACCTCATCATCCTGTCCATGTTGGTTGGGAGAAAGTTCCTAGAAGAGGCTGAAGACCTAGCTGGGGACATATGCCTAGACCCTGAGGACCTCCTATACCTCTCAAAAGAACGGCTTCTATACCTGGGAACTTTAAATTGCTGCTCTGGGCCAGAACCTGATGGACAGTCCCCATTCAAGATGGTGGGATCTGACACGGGTCCCGGATCCATCCGCTTCAGATCCGAGAGCAACTGAGGATCCGAATGTTTAGAACTTGAATGCCTCAGATCAGAGAAGGTCAGATCCGCAGCAGGTCTAGTCTTGGCCGGATCTGAAGGCCTCAATCCAGAGGCCTTGGATCTGGGAGTAAACGTCCAGGACCTTGGATCCGAATGCCTCAAACCGGAGGCTTTGGATCTGGAAGCAGACTAATGGGACCTCAGATCCAAGATCCTTGGATCCAACTGCACCAAGGCTGGAGTCAGATCCGAGAAGCTAAGATCTGACAGCCTAGACTTCTTGGAGGAAGAGGTCCCCAAGATGGAGGGTGCCTTTCTCTTGGTCAGAGAGACCTGACTTGGTCAGAGACTGGTAAACCAACGGACCTCCCTGAGCCATGCCTTTCAATAGTAACTTATTGCAGCACTTGACGAATGACGAAAGCCCTGGGGTTGAATGCGGCACAAATGCTGCATTCAACCTCCAGGTGGCCAGCTCCCAAACAATAAAGGCGCTCCTTGTGTGAGTCAGAAATGGGCATCTTCCGACTGAACAGCAGACCAAGCACCAAAACACAAACTGGAACAGTTAACCAGTTGCCAAACAACAACCAAAAACCAGCAAGAAGACAACAACAAACACTAGTTGATAAATCAAAAGTAGGAAGGAGGAATGAGTCTAAGCCTAAGTTATAATGGGGATTTTTCAAGTGGAGTAAAATGGTGGCAAAAGGGCTGACAAAAGTGAATAGCTAGAAAGAGAGGGGAGGCTAAGAAGGTACAAAAGCTATAACTTAGAACTCTAAGGAGACAAATAACCAATTTTAAGATCTACAGTGGATATAAAACGTTTACACACCCCTGTTAAAATGCCAGGTTTTTGTGATATAAAAAAAATGAGACCACAATAAATAATTTAAAAACATTTCCCCACCTTTAATGTGACCTTTTACCTGTGCAATTCAATTGAAAAACAAACAAATCTGTTAGAGGAAAACATAAAAAACATGCAAAAAGCTGGTTGCATAAGTGTGCACACCCTTAAACTAATACTTTGTTGAAGCACCTTTTGATTTAATTACAACATTCAGTCTTCTTGGGTACACACTTGCCATCAATTAAAAAGACTCTGATTAACCCCCAACTAAAGTTCAGCTGTCCTAGTAGGATTTTCCTGACATTTACTCAGTTGCCTGCTACAGCAAAAGCCATGGTTCGCAGAGAGCTTACAAAGCAAAGCGTCAAAGGGACCTCATTGTTAAAAGGTATCAGTCAGGAGAAGGGTACAAAATAATTTCCACAGCATTGGATATACCATGGAACACAGTGAAGACATTCATCAAAAAGTGGAGAAAATATGGGACAAAAGTGACGTTGCAAAGAACTGGATGTCCCCCCAAAACTGATGAAAAGACAAGACGAAATCTGGTCAGGGAGGCTGCCAAGACACCTACAGCAACACTGAAAGAGCTGCAAGAATTTCTGGCAAGTACTGGTTGTGTACTACATGTGACAACAATCTCCCATATTCTCCATATGTCTGGGCTATGGGGAAGAGTTGCAAGACTGAAGCCTTTTCTTACAGAAAAACATCCAAGCCTGGCTAAAATTTGCAAAGCAATACATCAAGTCTCCCAAAAGCACGAGGGAAAATGTGTTATGGTCTGATGAGACCAAGGTTGAACTTTTTGGCCACAATTCCAAAAGGTATGTTTGTCGCAAAAACAACATTTTGCATCACCAAAAGAACACCATCCCCACAGTGAAGCATGTCTTAATATGTATGTATCATATTTTGGGGTTGCTTTTCTTCAGCTGGAACTGGGGCTTTAGTCAAGGTGGAGGGAATTATAAACAGTTACAAATACCAGTCACTTTTGACCCAAAACCTTCAGGCGTCTGTTTGAAAGCTGAAGATGAAGAGGAATTTCACCTTTCAACATGACAACGACCTCAGGCATACATCCAAATCAACAAAAGAATGGCTTCACCAGTAAAAAAATTAAAGTTTTGAAATGGCCCAGCCAGAGCACAGACCTAAATCAAATAGAAAATCTGTGGGGTGACCTGAAGAGGGCTGTGCACAAGAGATACTCTCGCAATCTGACAGATTTGAAGTGCTTTTGCAAGAAGAGTGGGCAAATATTGCCAATTCAAGATGTGCCATGTTGATAGACTCCTACCCAAGAAGACTAAATGCTGTAATTAAATCAAAAGGTGCTTCAACAATGTTTAGCTTAAGGGTGTGCACACTTATGCAACCAGCTTATTGTGCATTTTTTATATTTTATCCCCTAACAGATTTGTTTGTTTTTCAATTGAATTATACAGGTTATAGGTCACATTAAATGTGGGAAAAGTTTTGAAATTATTTATTGTGGTCTCATTTTTTATATCACAAAAACCTGGCATTTTAATAAGGGTGTGTAAACGTTTTATATTCACTGTATGAGGACAAAAAAGGAATTCTGAAAATAAGCACTTATAACACTGAAGGACTGGAGCCAGAGTAATTGCTTCTGTAGAGGTGAAGCGGCAAATGAGATCTGAGGGTTAGGGGGCAGCAAGGGATTATGGGAGTGGGAGGAGCTCCAGCCTATGATCTGTCTGAAAAGTTGCTGGCTCGGAGCCGATGTCTGATCCTACAACCCAGACATGAGGAATTGTGACATTGATCACATCAGATTATGTAGTTTTTACATTATAGCTTCTTCACTGGAACTATATTTATTAAGTTTAATAAACTGGTGCTTGCATTTCATGTATACTGAGTAACTGTCCAGTACTTCCTGATTCTGAGTCATGTGGATTTGCATTTTGATGTTGCATCTGAGGAGGCAAATAGTTTGTAGTAGATAGACATTATTTCTGTATTCTGCAACAGAGTTCATTATAAAGTGATGGACTGCAATACAATCAGTCAGACAATAAATTAGTAACTAGTCAAATGCATTTATATTCAAATTAAAAGTAATAAAGAAAGAAAACAAAAGATTCCTAGTAAAATGTATAATTCTTGGCATACAGTGTTCTAACACAGACATAACAATGTAATAAATAGTTTTCTAGCATGGAATGATTACTCTTAGTGAAGAAAACTAGAGAGATGTAAATCACCACAAATAACAGCCTAAAAAAAAAGTACATTAGTATGTGTTATACATCAAATGGATCAGTGTTAGAATGAAAAAATGTCCTTGAAATGTATGAGCTTCTAAGAAATGCAGAAGCTTCACCTGTGTTTGGGAATGGGTACTGTAGGGAGTATCTACTGTTATGCCAGACTGTCTGTGCTCCATATAGAGGTGGAGCTGTACCACAGGGTTCTGGATTTAGTGGGGAAACCCTGGGATCATGCGCGCACACACACACACACACACACACACACACACACACACACACACACACACACACACAAAATTTAATGTAGTGCGAATCACCTCACAAACACCTGTGAGGAAGACTCCCAGTCTTCTCTTTTCAAGAACTGATTTAATTTCCCTGTGGACTGCTGGCTCTGTAAGCCTGTTCATCATCTTGAACAGGGAGAATGTAGTTATGACAGAAAAAACACCCTACAGGTGGAGCTCCTGTTATGTCTGTGCAGCTCCACCTAGCTCCCTGAAAACAATATCAGGTCTGACATACAAGTAGAACTACAGAACTTGAGAACATCCATTGGATTCGGCTGCCCCACCGAGTTCTAGGGTAAAAAGACACTGGTTATGGTGGTCTTTGTATGGAATCTGTCTTCCACAATGGTACTTGCCCTTTTTGGATGACATTTATTTCTTACAAGCATGCAGTAGCAAAAGCACAAATAAAATGTTTTCCCAATGGGGCATTATCTGAATGGAGAATAAGTTCGGCTATCTGACGAACGGTAGAAGCTGTCATTCAGACTAGCAGCAGAGAATCTCTGAGGATGGTGCATGCCGACGCCACTTTTGTGGCCAACGTCGGCTGTTTTCTATGTGCAATGTCACACGTACCTAGCAGTAGCTTAAGTCTTTGGTACACTGGCTGGACATTCAGTTGCCTAGGCAGGGAATCCCTCATGTCATGAATACTGCAACATGAGAATAGAAGGACATTTGTAGAACTTGAGAACATTCATCAGATTCAGCTGCCTCCACCGAGTCCTAGGGTAAGTTTTGGCTACACACAGGACTGCTAATGAGATTAAATGGCACAAAATGTTATAAAATCTTAGCATGTTTCTGGTACAGAAAGATTTCCTTCAATTCAGTACTTTTGCGGTGTTGAACTACACTGTACCAAGGGCATTATGAAATCTTTTAAAGAAATCCATTAAGGTGGTCCAGCAGAACAACTGACAGGCTCTAATGACTGGGAAGTTTGTGGCCTTTTACTGGCCTTTCCTTCTTCAAGGAATGTAACATTTGAAACTAAGGTCTTTGTGATAAAGAAAGGTCAATAATAATATAGCAATAACCTATGGCTGGGTGTGGGCAATGCTGGATTTAACCAGGGTTGGCGTGGTTTGTGCCCAAGTGACCAACCAAAGCCAAGTGTGAGTAAATCCAGCATTGACCACATCCAGCTATGATTTACTGCTATTAAACAGTGTCATTATCTAAAAAAGAAATAACTTACTTTTCTTAAATAATGTTTTTGTATAATGGCACCGTAGTGTTCTTTGCATTGTTTCTGGATTCTGCCCTTTAATGATGTATTGTGCACGCGTATAGGACTTACCCCATGCTTACAAAGTACATCACTGCTTTGGAAAGCAAGCAGCAACAGAGAAAGGAAGATCTGCATTATGTTTTTTTTTGTTTTTTGAAAAAGAAAAAAATCTGTAACCTCCAGACAGTTTATAGAGGTATGAGAGATACAGGGGGGAAAATACAAGGAAAATCAGGTATGTTTCTTTACTTTTGCAAGATGTACCTGATTTTCATTGCATTTTCTCTGCTCTCATACTTGTCTGATGAACTGATGAACAAAAAGAAATATAAGGTTATGGATAATTTCAACTGTGGGTCTAGAGCAGTGGTATATGTAGCCTTATGTAACAAATGCCCGGCCTTTTATATAGGAAAGACCGAAAGGGTGTTACGGAAATGCATATATGAACACCTTTATGCAATATCTAAGACTGACTTAAAAAATGCATTAGCTCGCCATGTGATGGAATACCCCGACCACGTATTTCATTTTTCTGTCCTTAAGCAAGTAGCAACAGATTTAAGTAGTGGCCCTTGGCAGATCAGTTTGGAAAAAGAAGAGTTATTTTGGCAAATTAGAACAGGAGCATTTATATATCCTGGATTAAATGAAGCCATTTCGTTGACTTGTATATTTAAACACCTGGCCTTAAGGAGATAATGAGTACCCTTGTTATGACCTATTTTTTATCTGCTCCCACTGAGGAGATACTTCTTAGAGTTTAGTTTTATATACATGTGTGTTGTGGGGGGGGGGGGGGATTTTATAGACTATTAACTTTAGGCCATATAGTACACATTACAGGCTTATACACCAGCCTGCTCCCGGTCCGGGGAGTCTTAGATCATAGGTTTTTACAGTTTAGTTATAAGCCATTGGTTCAGTCTTAGAGTGCTATTGCTCTTTGATTTATAGTAGGTTAAACCTGCACTGTTTAGAAGGATGGATGACACATACTGGTTAATAGACTTGCACATTGGTGTGTGTATATAAGTCATTGCTTCAGCCCTAGTGTGTGGTTGCTTGTTGATTTATGGTAGGTTTAAACCTGCATTGTTTAGAAGGATGGATGATACATATTGGTTTGTAGATATGCACATTTGTGTGGGTATATATTTAACACTATATAAATTCGTAGCGTTTTATATGCCGTTTTTAATGTGGTATTTGTGGATAACTTAATGTACAATTTATCATGTAAGATTTTAAAAAACATGCTTTTACGAGTTTCTTAAGAGTATTTAAAATGGTTTTTAAAATGGAGGTTTTTAATGTAGGAGGGTCCTCAATTATGAGGTCATTAACAGGGTTAATAAGTACATATTTAAATAAGTGTTTCCCTGCCATTTACTGTTTTGTCTGATGAAGGAAGGATACTAAGCCTTCCGAAAGTCTTGGTTAATAAAGTGCTTACAATACATCTACTACATCTTGATTATTTCACTTATTGGATTTATTGAATCTTCGTCTGCAGACTGCTTCCTTTGTGGTTTTCGTGTTAACCAGTTTGTTTGGCAGTTTTAGTTTGTTTGTTTGGTATGGCCAACGTAGGTAGCAGCTCAACGCAGGATCCACTGTTTTCCCAAGATGACATGGGAGAAGCTCACAGCGGAAACGCTAAAGAAGGGGCCGATGAGGCGAAGGCTGACGGCAATTTAACAACTTTGATCCAGCTTTTACTGGGTAGGATGGATACGCTTACCCAGTGTATTGATTGGCTGGACAACGCGGCTGGATTAAACAGTGTCTACCAGGGTCGTACTAGGGTCACTGAGGTACGGCATAGTACGAGTAATACAGTAGCAGGAGCTATGACCCAGAATAAGGCAGCGCGACATGCAGGAGGTTTTGGAGGTGTTAATATGGCCAATGTGAGTGCAGAGATGAGTAACCGGAGTATTTCCTCTAACACTGAATCCAGTATACCACCAGGACAAGGGCGCATGCTCACGAGTAACATCGAATCCACACAAGGTACTGTACCGGAAAATAGTTTACATGATTCAGTACCTACGGTGGATTTTTATCTTAATAAGAAAAACTTTTTTAGCGTTAATAACAACAGTAGTGAGTTGGAGCCTCTTGTAGGAGCTATGTGCACCGCGTTGAATAACATTAACATATTAATCAGCGACTTTGACTCTAGGCTCTTCAAATGCAAGTAATTGCAATTGGAGATCGCCTACCTGGAAGAGTGCCTAGAAAAGAAGATTGTGCCGAAGGGTCTCAGGCAATGGCGCTTCCCGGTAGGTTTAATTGAAGGGTCTCATTTTCATATGCAACTTCTTGACTTATTTGATAGACAGAGCTTTGAGTTCATTAGAATGCTCATTGAGCATTATGAGCAGCAAGTGGAAGGGTTTAGAGTGGAATTAGCTGGTTTGGAACAGAAAATAAAAGAACACCATGATTTTTTAAGATATAAATACGATTAACGATTATGCTCGTATTTTTACGAGCATAGAGGCCACTACCAATAAACTATGTGAGAACAAGAGGAAGAAGATAAAGAGGGATGTGCAGCAGTACACCACTAAAACAGCCTACCCTAAACCTCCACAAATTGGTGAAGTAAAAAATAAGAAGAATAATAAATTCAACAGAGTCCTTCCTAAAACACATAGACATGATAATCCTAGAGTGGGACAAGAAGTACAATGTTTAGATGAATTTTTATTGGAAGACGACAACACTAATCATGTGCCTATTTATTGTGGGTCTGAATTGGATGATGGACATGGGTTAGTAGGGCAAACTGACGAGACGGATATTGTTTCTGGACCACAATTGGATGTTCCTAATTACGAGGTAGACGCTACAAGGGATGAACATAATCAGGGTTTTTGGCAAGGCCGGAACCCACATCAAATGAACTTGAGGTCGAGCAGGAATGGGACGTTGGGGACAAATCTGAGGAGCAGACAGAATCAGGGGAGGAAATGACACCTTTGGAAGGACATCCCACTATAGTGTACAGTACAGAAGGTGACTTTAAGATTTTTAATTACACCACACTAAATATCACCACTGAAATGGTTGACTTTTTCTCCAAGGGCCTGACTTTTGTCCCGGATTCCCATATGGACTTAGTTAAGACAGTTATTGACCTCAAATTATTTGTACGCAAGTTAAATTTAACCACTGTTTTAGGTAAAGGCTCATCATTAGCTAATCCCTTTAGAATAGCTAGTTTGTTTAACCCTCCATTGGTTAATAATTTAAGATCATTTGAAAAGGCATGTGAATTGGATCTAAGACATTTGGCAGATAATAGGATGTGTAATGTCAAAAACAAACTTAACATCTCAGGGGAACAGCGTGATTTTTTGTTTTTAATCCAGGATTGTAATATACGGGTTATGAAACCCGACAAAGGTAATGGACTTATCTTTATGAACCAGAATGATTATATAAATGAATTAACCACACATTTGACTAAGGGACCTTATGAGAATATCAGTTTGAACGAAATAAACAAAGCCCATAATAAAATAAGAACCACAATTGAAGATTTGATTTTAGAGGAGTTTATAGACCATGACATACATTCTTATTTGAGTGTGTTGGCACCTAGAATGCCTTCCTTTTTTGGGGCCCCAAAAATCCACAAGTCCATTAGTAAACCCCCGTTTAGACCAATTGTTGATAATAGGGGGTCAATTTTGGTTGCTTGTGCTAAATATGTGGACACTATTCTTAAGCCACTTATTAAAACAGAAAAGCAAATTTGCAAGGACTCGTGGAACTTTTTGGAGAACATTAATAAAATACCTTTTGACCCAAGTTTTATTTTCTTGACTGTAGACATTAAAGATTTATATACAGTCATACCGCAACAGTTGGGTTTGGAATGGTTGAGGACATTCTTAGAAAATAAAAAGGTTTTGCAGAATATTATTTATATAACGGAAACTTTATTGGAGTTGATTCTAAAATATAGTTTCTTTAATTTCAATGGGATTACTTATAAGCAAACATCAGGGGTTGCCATGGGCTCCCCGTGTGGGGGAGCGTTTGCCAACTGTGTCATGGCGCAGTGGGAAAACACACTCCTGTTTAAAAATGAAGTGTTCAAACAGCATGTCGCCTGGTATACTAGATACCAGGACGACATGTTTTTTCTTTGGAAGGGCCCTTTAGATGGAATAGAGTCTTTCATTGAAGATATGAGGACATTTACAGACTTCTTGGATTTCACGTTTGAAGTTAATACGAATGAAATGAATTATTTAGACATATTGCTCAGTAAAGATTATAATGAATCTAGATTTGTCAGCAAGATCTATCGTAAACCCACTTATTCTAATGGGTTTTTACATTTTAGTAGCTGCCACCCTTACCATCAAAAAAGAGCAGTCGTTAAAGGACAGATGGTAAGGGCAGCACGTATGACTACTAGGGACATAGACTTTGCTGACGAATGTGATAACCTGAGCAATATGTTTGTAAATAGAGGTTATCCTTGGGCACTTGTTATTGAAATTAAAAAAGAGGTGGAGACGAAAAGGCTCTCAGGATATTTTAAATCTATCCTGAACCCACAGGTTTCTGATACCTTAATTGGTCAGGACAATATGGAGGTTGAGAGTTTGAAAAGTGAAAAGACCAATTTAGGCATCAAATTCTTATGTACCTTTTCAGTTGACCATTGCTTTATAAGGGACATTTTGCAGAAGAATTGGTCAATTATTAGGGAGGATAGGCAGTTGACGGACATATTGGGCCCTGTACCGGGTTTTACATATAGAAAGGGGCTTTGTTTAAAATCCCTTCTGGAAAGAAATAAAAGAATGGGTCCTAATAGATATAAAGGTATGACCCGATGTGGGACATGCCATCAGTGTAAAAATACACAAGAAGGTACACAGCTTATGATGAACAAAAAGAAATATAAGGTTATGGGTAATTTCAACTGTGGGTCTAGAGCAGTGGTATATGTAGCCTTATGTAACAAATGCCCGGCCTTTTATATAGGAAAGACCGAAAGGGTGTTACGGAAACGCATATATGAACACCTTTATGCAATATCTAAGACTGACTTAAAAAATGCATTAGCTCGCCATGTGATGGAATACCCCGACCACGTATTTCATTTTTCTGTCCTTAAGCAAGTAGCAACAGATTTAAGTAGTGGCCCTTGGCAGATCAGTTTGGAAAAAGAAGAGTTATTTTGGCAAATTAGAACAGGAGCATATATATATCCTGGATTAAATGAAGCCATTTCGTTGACTTGTATACTTAAACACCTGGCCTTAAGGAGATAATGAGTACCCTTGTTATGACCTATTTTTTATCTGCTCCCACTGAGGAGATACTTCTTAGAGTTTAGTTTTATATACATGTGTGTTGTGGGGGGGGGGGGGGATTTTATAGACTATTAACTTTAGGCCATATAGTACACATTACAGGCTTATACACCAGCCTGCTCCCGGTCCGGGGAGTCTTAGATCATAGGTTTTTACAGTTTAGTTATAAGCCATTGGTTCAGTCTTAGAGTGCTATTGCTCTTTGATTTATAGTAGGTTAAACCTGCACTGTTTAGAAGGATGGATGACACATACTGGTTAGTAGACTTGCACATTGGTGTGTGTATATAAGTTATTGCTTGTTGATGTATGGTAGGTTTAAACCTGCATTGTTTAGAAGGATGGATGATACATATTGGTTTGTAGATATGCACATTTGTGTGGGTATATATACATTCGTAGCGTTTTATATGCTGTTTTTAATGTGGTATCTGTGGATAACTTAATGTACAATTTATCATGTAAGATTTTAAAAAAACATGCTTTTACGAGTTTCTTAAGAGTATTTAAAATGGTTTTTAAAATGGAGGTTTTTAATGTAGGAGGGTCCTCAATTATGAGGTCATTAACAGGGTTAATAAGTACATATTTAAATAAGTGTTTCCCTGCCATTTACTGTTTTGTCTGATGAAGGAAGGATACTAAGCCTTCCGAAAGTCTTGGTTAATAAAGTGCTTACAATACATCTACTACATCGTGATTATTTCACTTATTGGATTTATTGAATCTTCATCTGCAGACTGCTTCCTTTGTGGTTTTCGTGTTAACCAGTTTGTTTGGCAGTTTTAGTTTGTTTTTCTGTTGATATATGGTAGGTATAATTCTTCTACTTGTGAGAAATGCATCTATATCAGTAACCTGGAATCCATACTCTCTTGTGCCACAGACAGTACTCCTGCCAAAGAGGAGACTGCCAGCACAAACACCACACTACCAACATCATACAGCCAAGCACAACAAGCACCCACCTATGCAGAGGTCCTCAATAAAAACCTAAACAGCAGAGACCTGCAAAACACACTCACAAACATTACACACACACCACTGAACACATCACAGACAGCAGATAAGGCATAACAATAAATTCACACAGCCCATAAGGCACAACAATAAACTAAACATACTAGTCATTGGAGACTCAATTGTGAGACACACCAATGTCTCCCTCACCAGGCTTGACAAGGAGAAGATCATGGTGAGGTGGCTGTCAGGTGTCAGAATCTGCCACATCATGCACGCACTTAAGTCTCTCCACAACAGGTTCAAGTATGACTCTGTCATTGTTCATGTTGGGATGAATGACTTGAGACGTACCTCTGTGGACTATATGAAGAGAGACATGATTGAGCTCTCAGAGTGTGTGTCCCAGGCAGGTATGACCCTAGCCTAGCCCTAAGCAGCATCCTACCTTCACCAAGAATGATACCACAATACTAACAAAAAATAATTGACTTCAACAATTGGCTTAGTTTCTGGTGTCATTCCAAAGGGGGTCCAGTATCTGTCTGCCTGGTATGGCATGGTTGAAAGGCCTCGATGCTTTGCCAGAGATGACCTTCACTTGTCACCCTGGGATTCAGGATTCTGACCAAGGCTCTTGACTCCCCCATTGTGCCTTTTTTAGGCAATATCCCAAAGACAAATCTTTCAACATAAAAGTTCTGGCAAAAAACAAACTGAAGGTCATGCTGCTTAACACTTGAAGCCTTAACCTAAAAATGCACTCACTAGAGGCTCTCCTTGCACTGGAAGATGTTGGCATCTGTGCAGTCAAGGAAACTTGGCTCAAGGCTGCAGAGCACCCCTGCCTTACCAGGATATACCACATTCCAACCCCAAAATGAGGTCAGGGAAACCAAGTGTGGTGAAGTTTCAATTTTCATTAAAGACAAGCACACCTCCAGACTGGTTTGCCAGCAAGATGCACTAGAACTACTCCAGGTGCAACTGACAATTGGCAAGACACCCATCCAAGTTATAGCCAACTACAGACCCTCCAACCTGGACCTCCTTGACTCCATCAAGGTACTCCCTAACACCCTGATCCTTGGTGACTTCAACTACCCCACCATAAACTGAGTGAACTATTCCTGCTCTAATGCACTCACCCAACGATTCCTTGACTTCATCGATTCTAATGCACCAGACCAGCTTTTCTCATCCCCCACATGGGGGGAGGTAACATTCTAGACTTGGTTCTCACCAACATGGGTGACCGCTACACCACCCTCATATTAAGTTCTTTCCTGGTGAGATCAGACCACCAGTCTGTCTCATTGAAAGTGTCTATCCCGTTCAAACCCCCCCCTCCATTCGGCCAAAACACGGCACCTACTTATTACTACATCAATGGCAACCCACTAAGCACACAACCCATGGTGAGAGACCTGGGTACACATGATGTCAACAATCTCACATTCGAGCATCATGTAGCGGCAGTGGTCAGAAAAGCCTTTTACTTGGTTTATCTCATAAGTAAAGGGATTGCATCCAGAAAAAAAGGAGGTTATTACCTCTCTGTACTCCTCCCTCATTAAGCCAATAATTGAGTATAACACCCTGTTTGGTATGTCCCCCTCCAAACACTTGCAATAACTGGAAAGGCCACAGAAATACCTCACAAAGAGAATCCATGGCCTCCAACACCTGTCGTAAGTGGGCAGGCACAAATCACTATCACTCTACTCAGTATCTTACAGATTGCTCAGAGGTGATCTGTGTCTCACCTACAAGGCAATCTCAGACCCTGCTCTACTAGAGATGCTCCATATCCATAAGTCTAACTCCACGTGCATTACCTGATCGAAAGGCATAAATCTAATATGTGACATTAACAAAACCTGCTGGAGACAGGTTTGTCTGCCAGCTGGCCAGTCTCTGAAAAAGACTCCCCATACATGTCAAAGTACGCTGCTTACCCTCTTCAGGTGCAACCTCGATGAGTGGATGGGAAACCACAAATTTGTCCCACGGGTTCCACCTGTGTCCCTCACTGACAGGGGTGACAGGTGTTGACTGAGGTTTCTTTTTTGGGGATAAACTTTTGGCTAGGCTTGTAAGGGCCCTAGGGCTATTAGCCTAGTAATCTCTTATGATCCTATGATGATCCTATAAAGGAGGCAAGGGGTGGGATTGAATCTTGTCTTGTCATCCTGCCAAGTCTGGAGTTTTGTATGCTTTTTATTTTCTTTTTCATTGGTTGTGCAATACCCATTATGCTGAGCCTATAGCAGATCAGTGCTTTTCTACATCTGTTATGCTCTGCTAAACTAGAGTGCGATGCATTCATTGGTTGGGCTCGGGCTTTCTCCCGAATCCCACCACTCATATACTCACTGAACATCTGCAATCTTCCCCATGTAATACTGCTGTAGCAGGACCTGTAACTGTACCAGCTTCTCCACCAGGATGTGCAAGACAGTACTAACCACTCATTCCAATTCCTCCTCATCTATGTCCTCTGGTACCATGGATGGTAATCAACCAGAGGTTGCCTGGAATATAGTCAGGGCTCGATTTATCTGTGCTGTGAAGATGGGTTCAAAGGATATAAGTCTTGGTATCACAATGCTTGTTCAGACACAAAGCTGACTGAAAGGTTGTCTGAAGTAACCAACCAGGCTTGAGAACTGAAACCACAACTTGTAAGGCATACTGAAAGGCCATGAGCCTACAATATGATTTATGCACAGGCTCCAGTTCTGGAGTTCAGGTCCTCTTGAATGTGTGTCAGCCAAGATGCTCTCTCTTTCCCATCAGAGAAGCAACTGTCAAGATGGAATAAGATAGACATGTTGGCAAAAAAGGATCCCGTATTAAAGGTTCTTCAGAAAGGAACACCCTTCCAAAAAGTATTGGCATGGATCTGATAGTAAAATGAGTCCTAACAACAGGTAAAATGATTCCTGCACCTGCACATTAAAGACATCATGAAAATGCTGAGGGGTTGATATAACGATCAAGGTCTTTACCTCTCAGATACAAGGTACAGAGTTGGATTCTGACCTCTGGTTATTGGCTAGACTTGTAATAGTCTGTAGACTGATAGCCTAGTATTAACCTATGAAGAAACACACAACATTAGACCTAGAAGCCAAAGCAGAACAAAGGCCTCATTATCTGTACTATGATACGACCCAGATCACCAAAAGACCTTGCATGCAGTCTAGAGACAGAAAGATTCTGCACAAACTCACATTAAGAAACGCCCCAATGAATTGGAAGAACTAGGCTAGAAAGAAGAAAACATTCCAACTGACAATTATGTCTAAAAAAACAGATCATCACATAAGACATTTCTGATTCCAGACAACTGTGTGATCATGGCACCACCAGCAGCTGTCAAAGTATGGGAATGTGATAGTACTAGAAACCATACCTGACTCCACATGCTCATCCAAACATGCTAATTGAGCATTTACTGTATAAAACACTTTTAAAAGTAATGCACAGGAGTACCACAAACACCAACTTAAAAGAGAGGTTGCGGGAGTAAGACCCAAAACAATGAGCAAGGGGTAAGAAAGTACTATTCAGTGTGTCAAGGTCATAAGGAGAAAAATCTTTGATCATACCTCATCTCTCAACCAGGGATTTAGCACCTGAACTTACCACATGTAGTTCTGCGTCCTTAACAAGTACATGTGGTTCAACAATTTGAGTCACTATGGATTAAATTCCAACAGCAAAAGCCAAAGTTTCTTCTTATCTCATCGATATACCCATGGGCTGACAGACCTGTCATCTAAAGATCTTGATGTAAACTGCCTGCTAACTGTTGAGGACATGACAGACGAGGAAGCCAGAGCCATTGCTGCTGCAGTGGGCTTTGATTAGGAGCCAGGCTTAAACTCCAACTCCTTTACCTTGTACCTTTCACTCCTGCTCCATGTATTGTTTGATAGGTAACTCTATATGCATTTATATCAGCACTTGTTCTTCTTATCTCTCTCTCTCTCTCAGTATAATATGGGCTATGCACTGTGCAGCTAGAATATGCTGAGTTCTGAATGGCATAGGTGTTTAAAAGCACTATTACAATATTGGTACTTGCCACCTTTCCTGACGATGTCTAGCAGTCCAAAGCAATACAAGCAATATCAGTGAGTTTTGTACTTTGGAACCTTGTGACCAAACAGGCACTTGGTCAGTCTGAGAGGCTTGGGTCAAACATCTAGCATTAAATCCACTTTCTTGTGACTATTGCTAGGAAAGGACCTCAATAATGTGACCGGTGAAAAATAAATGGATGTGCTAGTGGTAATGAGGCCCCTCTCAGTCTCATCTGAGATGCAGCAATGTTCAGGACGTTTGACTCCTAACAAAGCTTTCATTGAGAGATTTTATTTGTTGCTGGGTAGAAGGAAGGAAGTTAAAGAGGTGCAGATCATACTGATAAGACCAACTCACAAAGAAGCCTTGAAGTGACAGCAAGCACTTGTACAGCCTTACATTAGTAATGAATAAACTGACTGAATCAATACTAAAAGGCATCTGAATAACAACCCTATCAGCCTTTGCAAACCAGGACAAGATCCAAAGTAAACGAAAGTTAAGTACTTATCATTACAATACGTGCGTAAGAGCAGGCCATCTTCCATTACCCACAGGACTTGTGGCCAGCAGAACTCTGCCAGCTTGGTATCTGAAACTTTCCCAACCTACAAAGTTTAGTTCAGCACCTAAAACTTTGTCAGGCTACTAAAACTTAGCTCAGAACCAAAAACTTTCCCAGGCTACAAAACATAGCTCAGCAACTAAAACTTTCCCAGCGCTACAAAACTGCTTCCATTTACCCATAACCCAGTGGCAGGGGGACTCTTCTCCATGTCTCTGAAGGCCTGTACTATAATGGTGCAAGCAATAAGAAAACAAGACTCTCTTTAAGACTTCCCACCTGTCTGAACAGACTGGAAGAAAAAAGGTGGGTCAAAACAAAGATGGACCTGGTCCTAAATATTTATTATTATGATAAGTACAACATTTAGTATATTGTTATGACCAGTTCATCTTCCTTTACCCGTATGACAGGTTCCCAAGCTTACCATAATATGTGAATTCTAATTAAAAAAATACTTTTGAGGGGAGATCTATGCCTGACATACAGTTCATTGTCAGACCCCACTCTGATGGACCTCTTAGATATCCAAAAAACAAAGAGCACCTGAATTACCCATTCTAAAGACGTAAACCTCGCCCGTGATATAAACAGAACCTGCTGGAAAGATAGGTATGTATCCCAGAGACTACCGCTTCTATGGAACAGGCTCCCCATCCATGTGAAGCAGAGTTTCTCCCTAACCCAATTCAAGTGCAACTTGGACAATTGGATGGGAAACTGGAAATTCATTCCTGGTTTGGCACCTATATCTCTAATGGACATAGGTAACCTGTAAATGGTTCATTGCCCATGCCCATGCTTACACTTATCAAGGGTACCAAAACTTGTCAGAGATTTGGGATGCATGGCTAGGCTTAAAAAGACCCTTGTGGTCATCAGCCTAGTAAACACCTATGAACCTACAAACCTATAAAATAGCCATCTTCCTTTCAGGATTAGTTTTCAAACAAACATGTCTTGTATTAAACAGACACTACAAAGTCTTGGTTGGAAGATAGTGCATATCACTACAGGTAAAGCTTTTATAACACCTAAAACTACTTTGGCACTTTGTTCTGAAATATTTATCAACAACACTAAAGTTATTGTCATAAGAGGATTTTTTTCTGTTTTCTTATTGATCAAGATATGTATGCTGTTTTACTTGTGGGTCACATTCGGGTTGCATGGCTAGACGTTTAAGGGCCCTAGTGCTCATTAGCCTAGTATGACCCTATGAACTCTATTTATTTATTTTACATTTGTTAACCTGGATAGTCCACTGGACACAGGTTCATTTTCAGTGGAGTCCCGGGGAGAAAAGCTCCAGAAATAAAAAAATACATGTAATATATACATATAGTCTATAAACAAAGGTTACAAGGAAATGTTACATTCAAGTACAGTTATATCTGTAGTTACTACTTGAGCTCTGTATAACAACACAATTGATAAAACAGAAGAGTAATAAACATTACTAAAGTATCAAAGCCTAAGAGAACACCAACACTGTATCTGGAGTGACAAGTGTAAAACATCATCATCATAATGGTTGATGAAAAGACTAAACCAGAACAAAATCTCATTTTCATTAATCATATATGTATGTATATAGAGCTCTAGAACCTAGACCAAATAGTTGTCAATTAAAAATTGTCATGTAAGATTAGGAGTGGAGAGCATAGTGAAGGAGGGTCTAACCTGGTATAGTGCAGGAGCATAGCCAGCTATTAATGAGATGGATTTTTAATGACTTTTTAAACTGAGTAAAGGAGGTGATAGTAGGTATATGACTGGGTAGACAGTTCCAGATTTTAGATACATAATTAGAGAAAAGGGAGTCACCTGCAGTATTATTAGATTTAGTTACTTTTAGAATAGATTTGTTACTGGAGCGAACAGTCCTGTTACTGCTGTGGAGGTGAAGTAGGTTTAGTAGTGCAGGGGGGGGGGGGTTCTGGATGACAACATAATTTTATGGGCCAGAACAAGTTGATTGTAGTGTAAGAGTTGGGGAAGTTCCAACCAGTTGAACTGCTTCAAGGATGAGCAGTGGTGAGATCTAAATCGGGAGTCTAAGGCGAATCTGGCTATTTTGTTGTAGCATGAGTCAAGCTTAGCTAGGTTTGTTTTTCTAAGGTTGGTTAGAAGAGGTGAGGCATAGAGAAGGGTAGAAATGGGGTGAGTGTGAGCTATGGTTGCTTTTGTTGATTGGGTAAGGAATTGTCTACTTCTATAGAGGGTACCTAGTTTTTTGTAGACTTTCTTGATGGTCTGGGAGATGTGAATATCAAATCTGAGATTATCAATCTCTACACCAAGGAGTTTGGTGTGATCTGGGGGAGAGAGAGTAGTTTTGTTGGTCAGATCTGACCACAAGCAAATCACCCTAGACATCCACATCCCAGCCCCACCCCCCCATTAGGGAAACCACCGTAAAAAAATTCTCCAAAGCCAACTTCTTAAGACAGAAGTGGCAAACTTCACGACACCCATGCTGACGGACAGTAGAGATACGACTGCTGAATCCTATACAATTGCACTTTATAAGCACTTACACGAGTGCATGGATGGTGCAATCCCTAACAGAACCAAGATGCTATCCTCCAAAAAAAGGAAGCCAATCTGGTGGTCCCCTGCTATAAACAAACTCTACAACAGAAGAAAGAAAGAAACTGTTGCAAAAAAAGAGTAAAATCCCATGATTGGAGGAACTCCATGGTCAGCCTCAGTAAGAAGCTGAGATCCCTCATAAAATCCTCCAAAGCTAGTTACGAAAACAAAATCGCCACTGATTCTAAAGACAACTACAAAGCATTCTATAGCTATGTCAAGAATCTCAATGGCAACACTCAGATGTGCTCTGAGTTACAGCACAATGGCACTAAATATACAGAACCAACTGATATTGCCAACATCCTGGCAGATAGGTTCAGTGCTAACTTTACCCCCTCTCATCCCCTAAAGAGCCCATCTCTATACCGGAAGAATGCAAAGTACCTGTAATCACGGCTGCACAGGTAAAAAAAACACTCTCCAAAGCCAAGAACACAGCATCCATGGGGCCTGACAACATCCCAGGCTGCATTCTACATGAACTACAGAATGAACTGGCACCCCACCTAAGTACCATGTTCAATCATAGCCTCATCTCAGGCTTTGTGTCCACTGAATGGCGCACAGCAACGGTTATGCCACTCCACAAAGGGGGAGCCACCACGGACCCCGGGAACTACCGCCCCATTAGCCTGACGAGCCTGGTCTGCAAGGCTATGGAGCATATCATCATGGACCTTATAACCAATGACATTGGTAATCTCCAAACTCTGGACCCTACCAAGTTCGGGTTTGTAAAAGGCAGATCATATCTCCTAAACCTGATAGACTTCTTTGAAGCAGTCACCAAAGCTGCAGATGAGGGTAAGGTGGTACACACAGCCTATCTAGTTCTCACCAAGGCTTTCGACACCATCCCCCACTCTGGAATTATAGACAAACTCACTAAACTAGGTATAAATCCCTATGTCACAAGATGGGTTGCCAAATGGCTCACTGACTGAACCCACACTGTGAAAGTAGCAGACTCTAAATCCAACTTCAGACCAGTGACAAGTGGAGTACCACAGGGTTCAGTCCTAGGTCCTCTCCTGTTTGGTATCTACTTCTCTGAAGTACAGGCTAACACAGAAGGTCTTTGGCTAAAATGTTCGCAGATAACAGCAAACTAGGAACCATAATCAAATCTCCTAATGATGTGGACATCCTACAAATGGGCTTCACTGAGACAGATGCCTGGTGTCAAAGCCATGGCCTCAAGCTCAATGCTAAAAAGTGCATTGTCATCCCTTTTGGTAAAAACTCTGTACCCATGAACTACCACATAGGCAGTAGTCTACTTATCACTGAAAGTGTGATAAGAGACTATGGGACACAGGTGGACAGTAGTCTCTCCTTTGATAATCACATCACCACAGTAGTCAGGAAATCCTCCTACGTGGCACACCTCATCACAAAAGGTTTCTCATCCAGGAAAAAAGAGGTCATTGTTCCCCCCTACTCATCACTCATTAGACCCATTATAGAGTACAACGCCCCTTTTGGTATGTACCTCACAAGACATCTACAACAACTGGAAAGGCCACAGAAATACCTCACAAAGAGGATTACTGGCCTCAAACAGATGCTCTACGCAGACCATCAAAAAAAACTCCAGCTTTGCTCTGTCACATATCACCTACTCAGAGGTGATCTCTGCCTAACATACAAAGCTATGTCAAACCCAGAGCTGTTGGACATGCTCCACGTAAAGAAATCCCAATCCCTCCGAGATACACGCTCTAGGGACCTAAACCTTGTCACCACAATAAACAGAACATGCTGGAGGGATAGATTCCTGTCTCAGAGACTTCCCATACTCTGGAACAAACTACCTATCTATATCAAACAAAGTTCCTCATTAGCACTCTTCCAAGAAAAATCTTGATAATTGGATGGGAGATAGGAAATTCACCCCGAGGATCACTTCTGTGGCTCTACTTGACAGGGGCACAGGAAAATAATTTTCTTGGGTGGCAAAAGCCTAGGCTTATATAGGCCCTAGGGCCAATAGCTTAGTACCTACCTATGAACATGATATTAAAGGTAGTAGTTGAAGAGGAGGACCTAGTAGGTTTAAAGAGCAGTAGTTTGGTCTTAGTAGGGTTTAGAATAAGTTGGATATTGAATAGCCATGCTTCAATAGAGATGAATCATCCTTGTGTTAATGTATGAAGTTCCTATACTGAGGAAGCTGCACAAATTGAAGTAGAATCATCTACATACTGTATAACAGATGCATTGGGGGTGGAGGAGTAAAGCTTGTTGGTATAAAGTGTGAACAGCAGTGGGCCTAATATAGAACCCTCGGAATATCTAGGGTGACTGGAAGAAGGGGTGAGAGGTCTTGTTTCCACAGAACTGCCTGCTGATGGCTGGCTAAATAGCTTTGGAACCATGCTATGGATGATTGAGAAAGAGCTAATTCAGATAGTTTTGTAATCAGAAAGTCATGTCTAACCATAACAAAGGCTTTTGATAAGTCAAGAAAGGTGGCAGAAACATATTTACCATTGTTTCTTTGAGAGTTTACTGTATTGGTGAAGGACAAAAGGGCAGTGGTGGTACTATGGAAGGGGCGAAACCCATGCTGAGTGTTTGAGAGAAGTTTGTGTGTACAGAGATAGTCTAATATTTGGAAATGTATGCACTTTTCAAGGATTTTTGCTAAAGGGGATAGTATTACTATTGGTCGATAGTTTGTAAGTTCAGTGGAGTTGCCTCCTTTATGTAGGGGAAGTATACAAGATATTTTCCAAATTTCGGGGACAATGGCATCTGAAAGGGATCTATTGATTGGAATGGCTATTGGGTAGGCCACTGGATCAGCAGCAGTTTTTAGGAATTCCCCTGGTAATTTTTTCTGCAGCCAGAGTAATGAGCTTCAGTTTTTTGAGGTACTTTTTTATCCTATCTATAGGGATGGGCTGGAATTGGAAGGGGTTATTATTTGTGCGAGTAGTGAAGAGTTCAAAGGAGGGGGTTTTGTGTTGATTTTTCTGTTGGTTGGCTAGGGATAGAATTGTCTCAGTAAAGTATTTGTTAAATAGAGTAACAATGCTCTCTGAGTCATTTACTAGGGTGGGAGAGGGAGTACCACTTTTTCCTGGTAGTAGTAATTTGTTAATGGCTGCCCAAAATTTTTGAGGGTGATGTTGGTGCTTGATTTGAAGGATGGACTAGTAATTAATCTTGTCAAGTTTAACTAGCTTCTTGGCTTTATTCCTAAGCTCGTGATATTTTTGTTTAGCAGATGGAGATTTGAGAGTATACCAATGATCCCATGCTTTGTCCCTGGCTTTGAGGAGGAGTTTGGTTTCTTTGGTAAGCCAAGGAGTGGGATTAGTTCTGATTCTTAGGGTTCTGGGAGGAGCATGAAGATTTAGTATGCCTAGAAAGGTGGTATTAAAGTAGGAAACTGCCTCGTTTTATTCCAGGTATTTCAGGGGTGTCCAGTCACAATGTTTTAGTTCTATGACGAAGTTGATGGGGTTAAAATTCTTTTTGCTTCTGATTTTATGCTAGACAGTACACTTTGGATTATGATTACATTGGCGTAGTAGAAATGCTGGCAAGTGGTCACTTACACCATCTGGAAGACATCCTGCAAGAGTGGGTTGGCTTGGTTTATTAGTTAGAATCTAGTCTGGGATTGATTCTTTGTTAGTTGCCTTGTCAATTCTTGTAGGTTTCTGAATGGTGTGGGTAAAGCTGTGGAGGTTAATATGATTTGTAGGGGTGGGAGAGTTACAAGATAGCCAGTCTATATTGAAATCACCCAGAATGATGGTTTTGTTTTGGAGAAAGAAACATTACCAATGAAGTAAGTTTTCTAGAGTGAGTATATTGTGCCGGGAGGTATTTAGCATCTAATTATGTTTATTAGTTTATGGGAGTTGAGTTTCAGTTGGGTGAACAGTATTTCAGCATTATCCACAGAGGGATAATTTATGCTTAATGGGTGCACTGTGAGGTTATTCTTAAATTGTATAGCAATGCCGCCACCTGTTTTGTCCTTTCTATCTTTCTTTAGGATGTTGTATCCTAGAGGGATAACTTTGTTGTCACTGATGTGTGGATTAAGCCAAGTCTCAGTTATGACAGCTATGGCTGGCAAGTATAGTAAAAGGCAGGCATGTAGATGATGAATTTTGTTGGAGATACTTCTACAGTTTATATTTAGAAAGAGCGGTCAGTTGCTTTCCTAGGGGTTTGATTTAAGCTACTGGGGAGATGGAGAATGTAAGGTGCTGGAAAGTTTGAAGGAGTAGCTGGTCCAGGGTTATGAGGTATATCCTCACAGCGAGATAATTTAGAGGCAATGTAGATAATGGTTTCTGAGAGTTTTGTGATTTGTTTATTAAATTTAAGGGAGGGTTTGGGATAGTTAGGGTGATGTAGTATTTTAAAGTAAAAGTAATTGGTAGGTGATAGGGTGAGGATTGAGGGAGAGATTGAAAAGTGAGATTGACTAGTAGGGTTGGGAGGGTGGCCTAATGGTTAAGGTGTTTGCCTTACAAACACAAGGTGCATGGTTTGAGTCTCACAAGGGATAATTGGCTAGGCTTAAAATGGCTCACAAGGGCAGTTAGCTTAGTACTAATCTATGAACCTATGAACCTATGGTGGTGAAAAGTAGCAGTAGTTGCATAATGTTAAATTACATGTAGGTGGGTATGGTACAAGGTGAGAAGGCAAATAGCTGATAGTATGATTAGTGCAGGAATATACATTAATAGCATGTTGGTGTAATTTATGTGTACTTTAGACTTTGATAAGGGTAGTGAATGGGAGTATTAGTTAGTGGAGCAGTGGTAGAGAGAGTGGCAAAAGAGTTGAACCTCTTGGAGGGGCTAAGGAGAATAGTTGGATGCTGCTGGAAGGTGGGTGTGATTGGGTAATGAGGTAATAGGTGTAGCTATGTATGATTGGATAATGGGTGGAAGGTGTGGTTAGGAGTAAAGACGAATGTAGGTGTAGTGGGGGGTGGGAATTGGGCATAGGGTAGGGGAGCTGAGTGAGCTCGAGTGTAGCAAGGGCGAACGGAGTGGGGCTACACTGCCTGGAAAACAGAGCGAGGATGTAGAGAAAAGAAAAACAATCAGTGGAGATAGGCAAGTACTGGGTGCAGCGAGAGAAATAGAAAGAAGCTTATAGTAAGGAAGAGGATGTGGTCAAAGTAGGTAGGGGTGCTTAGAGGGGGTGGTAGATATTACTAGTAGTATAAGAGTGGTGACAAAAAGAGTCAGGAGGGTTGTTAAAAGAAAGAGGGGTGTAAGACAGTTTCTGGCTGGTTATTAACTACAGAGCTAACCTTATGGGGAGGCAGTAAGATGAGGCAAGTAAACTGTATAAGACTATGTTTTTGTCTCTTTAACTACAGATAGTTTCAGTGAGACCTGTGGCTGTCCTTTGAAGTAGATGCCTGGAGTCTCTGCGTGACCTAGTGGGGAAACTTATGGTGGGCTGCCGGGTTGGTTTATTGCAGCTGTATTCCATGGACTTCAAATATCTCTGCCAAGGTATGTCCTGTAAGAGAGAAATGCAGGGTTAAACAATGAATTTCCAAAGTTATAGTCTATGTAGGGTCCAAGGAAGAGCTGAAATAGAAATTAGTGAACCTTAAATGTCTTTTGATGGTATAGGAAGATATGTCTGATCCCCTAATCAGTATTACAGCCATGACAGGAGGAAATCTGTATAGGTATCATGCCTGTAATTATTACAAGATCATAAAGAAAATGTCAGTGAAAGATCAGGTCCACACTACATAAGTAGTAGAAGTATGGGAACTGTCTGGCTGACAGTAAAGAAAGTATTTATTTTATTTATTTTACATTTGTTAACCCGGAAATTCCAACTGGACCAGGTCCATTTACAGCGGAGGCCCGGGGAGAAAAGCTCCAAAACATTGTTACAAAAAAAAAAAAAAAAAAAAAGAGAGAAACAAATATTACAGTGTTATACAAAGGTCATTTAAATAATGCAACATGGAGTTAGACATTTTGCAAAACAAACATTGAAAATATATAAAATAAATTGGAAAAAGACATTTTCCAGGAGAAACAGTCAGGAATTCCATTTAATGTGCAGGTGTATAATGACTGTGGCAAAAAAGAGGAGCAATCGCCCGTTATGAGAAGTAGCAACTAATAGCCAGAGTTACTGGTTGGGTTTAATACTGTAGAGGGTTAAAGTGAGGACCTTGGAAGTTGGAAAAAGAAAAGGGGAGATGGGAGAGTAAAGGTTAAGTGATACAAGGACATAACCAGGTGTTTAGTAGATGTGATTTGAAGGAGTTTTTGAATTGTTGCGTGGTATAGGCAGTAGTCAGAGAATGGGGGAGGGAATTCCAGTTTTTAGCAACAGTGTGGGAAAAGAGCGCTTTGCCTGCAGCACTGTTTGCCCTGGAGATGCAGAGGAGAGATTTGTCACTAGATCGGAGATGCCGATTTGCAGTGTAATGGGTAAGAGGATTGGCTATAGATGGGGGTTTGTTTTCAGGGTACTTAAGGATGTTATATGCAGTAACTAGCTGGTGGTAATAAAGTAGTTGTGGTAACTCTAGCCATTTTAGTTCTTTTAGTGCAACACAGTGATGTGCTCTGTAACTGGAGTTTGTAGCAAACTTGGCTATCTTATTGTAACATGATTCTAGCTTGTTTAGATCAGTTTTTCTAATGGGGTGAAAATAAGTGCTGCGTGTAGTAGTGTGGACAGAAGGTGACTCTTACTTGGTGTCAGAGAAATTTTTTGTGCCTATATAGTGCGCCCATTTTTTGTGAACCAATTTGATGGTTTGTAAGATGTGGATATCAAAGTGAAGATTGTTGTCAATTTCAATACCAAGAAGTGGCAGTAGCAAAAGTAGCATCCTATGAAGTAGCGATGAGAACAACTGTGAGGCAATGGAAAGGAATGGCTAACTAAATACATGTACTGCTGAGTAGCTCCTAAGGCACAGGATAACAAGGGGTGAAGTAAAGCCAAGGAAGCTGTATGTTTATAGCAAACAAAAAGCATAGTTAATTGTGAAAACACACCTTAAGTCACAGATAGGAAGAATACATAGGCTTCAGACAATGTAGCAAATAATCCAGGGTGAGAAAGAAATATTCAGTCTGGAGGTTAACAGATAGATGTGGCCATGGAAATAAGAACAGTGTAATGTAATACTATAAGACTAAGCCAACTAGTGTGAACAATACCAGGCAGTCTAGGGTTCAAGTACAAATTTATTGTGAAAAGATTGGGAAAAACTAGGAATCTCCTCAACTGAAAAGACCATGACTATATGTTTATAATTCCCATTCCAGAACTTGGCAGTGACCCTGCATCTGGGTTTAAATCCAAACTCTGAAGCTGAATGATAAAAAGAATTGTTAAGATTGTCAGGCCCTAAGGAGTTTCAAAGAAGATGTAAACAGGTTATATGAAGTATTTCAAAAAGTTCTGCAACTTAAGCCAGCAGTGTTTTTAACTGGGTTAAGTGAAGGCCAAGGACTGGGTAAGAACTACTCAGCTAACTGTTTCTGATTATTTTGGCCACTAGGAAAGTATATATGAAACTTTGGAATCCATTCACATTCAGAGGCCTAATACAATAAATGTCATATAAATAGTTAACTATATAAAAGATCAAGAGCTAACCATAACCTCAACTAAACAAAGTTGTTAAATTTCTTCAAAACTGTATAGGTAGAACAGATACAGGGAGGCCTAAGGGCAAACGGCTAAAAGGATAGGCACTAGTTAAGGGAACACTGGCATACATTATTATTCTGTATTAAATGTATGTATGGATGATTTAGGAAGCATGATGGTCAGATACATGGAAATTCAGAACATAACTGGAATGGTTCTATGTTATGACTTGTTCTATTGTTTGTAAAATATTAACAAAGCAAGATGAAAACGGGATTGTTAGAAAAGGGACAAAATGAATCCACAGGACATCCAAGGAGCAGGAGGATAAGCTTATAGAAGGATATGCACTGTTCTATTAAAATTCCAACTCTATGTTACACTGAACTGCACAAAAAACAGGTTGTGCCCATGCAACTATTACATTAGTAATGTACAAGTGTAAGAACACACATCTGCACCTCTACAGGTATTGACATATGAGACGAACCACACAGAGACCTTCATTCCCCTTAAAGGTAAAGTACCAGATGAAAAAGAAATATGTCAATTTATCACTTCCAAGACTGACTGAAGGAAATATTGAGAACTAGTTAAAAAAACAAAAGAATAACAGTGTCCTGTAGTAAGTAAAATTCAAAGCACCCAGAAAAAAATAGAGTATGTGGCCAGAACAAATACAAATGAACCACAATATCCAGATATGAAAGGAAGGGTGCTGATGGTGTAAAAATACTCCTTTAATACCAGAACACAGTATTAACGCTCCAAAATCAATGTAAAAAATGCGTTTTCGTCTGTCAATACCCAGACTTCATCAGATACAATCAGAAATGCTCTCCACCCTATTTTATAGGTGCTTACATCACTCAACAATTGCATCAATTAACATTTAAAATGATATACCTTATTAAAGGTTAAAAACAAGAAAACAACATAATACTACTGTATAAAAAAATGACCTACAAAAATTATTTCACATGTAAAAAGACATATATATATATATATATATATATATATATATATATATACACTTTATAAGTATATATCAATTCCAAAAATATAATAATTAAATCCACTATCCACTGACAATGAATGAAAATATAGGGACATAACTAAAAAAGCCTAAAGTGTTATCACCTTAAAATGAATCACCATTACTAATAAGAAAAACTAATGATTACAATTTAGCAGAGCTTAACTTAAGTAGTGGTGCCAAAGAAATAGTGTAATTAAGTCCAGGATACTTATTAGCCTCCAGCACAATCTGCCAGCAGGCTTCCCTGCATTCACAATCTGCCAGTAGGCGTCCCTATAGTCCAATTTGGTTTCCCAAGGACCCCCCCCCACATCCTTAGGTACTACTTCAATAACAAAGAATACAAAATTAGCCTTTTTAAAAACCAGTGTATGCCTGAAGAGGGCATTTCGTCCATTCTGATTTTTGACATCATTTAGGTGCTCATAAATCCTACATTTTAGCTGTTGTTTGGTTTTCCCCACATAAAAAGCATCACATAGGTCACATTGAACAATATAAACTAGACCTTGGGAGTTACAGTTGGAATACACCTTGACCTCCACCTATCTTTGTCTCGCCTTAATAAATATTTTTTCACTATGACTAATGTTTATACACTGTTAGCATGCCCCACACTTGTAGGCACCACCTTTTTTGTGACTGTAAACTCCTGAATTGGCCGTATGTTCCAAGTTTTTAATACTTTGACCTTTTCTGAATACAGCTTTGAGGGGTTTACCTATAATATTCTCCAAATCCGCGAAACTGGAGAATTTATTCCATTCCCTTTCTATTATATTCTTGATGAGATAAGCATTTCCACTAAAGCTGGTAACAAATGCCCTGTGAAAATCATGATCCTCGGTGTCATGACATACATTGTTGCCAGACATAAATGAACCCTTACCTAAAATGGGGGGTATTTGTCTTTCCTACCATTACTAACTTCATCCCTCACTTGATGTATCATATATCTTGGATAACCTCTTTCCAGAAACATTCTTTCTAAGAAGATACACTCCCTATCAAAATCATCATCTAAGGAGGTCATTCTGCTTGCACGGACAAATTGTCCTTTAATAATATCCCTTTTCTGAAATGTAAGTGTGCGCTAGAAAAGCGGATATAGGAATTAGAAAAAGTCTCTTTCCTAAAGATGGTAGATTTGAAACCCCCCCTTCACTTTATGAATAGAAACATCCAAATAATCCATTCTGTCATGTGTGATCTTATAGGTGAACTTCAAAAAGAGGGTAGTATCAGAAAGATATTTAATAAATTCATTGAGTTGCACCAAACTGTCATCCCACTATAGACAGATGTCATCCAAGTATCTTTTACACATCTTCCAACAAGTGGAAAAATGAGACTGGATGACACATTTATGTTCTCATATGGACAGAATGATGTTAGCATATATGGGGGCACAACTAGCTCCTATAGCAACTCCCTGTTCCTGTCAGAAGAATTCCCCTTTGAAGAACAAAACATTATTCCTGAGAATCAAGTCAGCCAATTCCAAACTTACAAAAATATCATTCTCAGAAAATCCAACTTTCATTCTGAGTGCTTCCTCCAACCATTGTAAACCTGTATCCATGTGGGATAACAGAAAACAAATCTACTACACATCTATAGTAACAAAAATCAGTAGTTCAGAAAAAATATTCAGATTTAGATTTGGAAAGACAATCACAAGAATAATTCAGGATGTTGGTTTCCCCCTCCCACAAAGTATTTAACTTTCAATCAAGATACTTGGCAGTAGAGCAATTTTAGAACCTTCTGCAGCCACTATTCATCTAAGTAGGGGGCCATGGAAATTTTTATGGACCTTGGGTATTCCAAAAATGGAGGAAACCCTAGGCTTGCTGTTTTCCAGATACGAGTAGGTCACAAAATCAATGGCCCCTGATCAAATAAATTTTTTAATGCAAAGTCTATTTTCTTGTAGGCTATGCTGATCTCGTTGATTAAAACCCTACTATATCTGGTATCATCCTGTAAAATGGACAACATAAAGAATCTTGTCCATAAAAACAATGACCCCTCCTTTGTCGGGTTCCATAACTCTTATAGATGGATTGGCACGTAAATCATTCAGTAATTTGCTCTCACTAGGAGTTAAATTATACCTGATCTTATTAACACAGTAACCATTTCTGATTTCTTTTTCTAAGGCCAACTCAAAATTCTTCAACTGAGGGTACAAAGGAGGGTTCAAGATACTTGACTTCTTTGGCACGCCAGAATTAACTAACAGGGACCCCCCCCCCAAATAAATTCTCCAAATTGAGTCTCCTCACTACATTCAGTATGACCTGGGTAAGGTTGCTTTTCTTTCTGGGAATGAATATGAAACGTATCATAAACAACTTAAAATATTCACTATTAATTTCCAAGTTGCTGTAATTGAAGATGTGAAAGCCCCTAAACTTAATTTGTTTTGGCCATGTGTTATAGACAAAGAAATCAACTTCCACACCTTCTATCTGGCATACCCCCTGTAACCTCCTCCCTTCTGATATGTGTCCCTGTAAAAATGGTTAGATTTATTTTTAAGTCTCTTAGGCCTACGTGGGGGAGTTGACTCTACAGGGAGATCCATTTGAGGGTATTCATTAACACCATATGTTCCTTGGTAATTACCAGATTCCCTGTTAATTTCTAGCTCTTGATGACAAGACTCTGGAGCAAAACTATTAGTAACCCTCTGAGTGTGGGTGAAAATATTATTGGACTTGGGGGGGCAGATAGTGTTTCCCTTCCCGATATTCCCTGATGTCCCTATCCAATTTTTTATATTTTCATTTTTTTTAATATTTTGTTTATATAAAAGTCAAAATAATCTAGTCAAGTACAATAGTAGAGTTTGAGCAAACCTGACATGGAGAAGGGCAGAAAGTATCTAAAAAGGCTTTACGAAAGTAAAGATATTTTCCAAAGGCTAAGGAAAAAGTCTGTCTTAAATGGTATGAAATAGAAAGCATAGCACATAAAGATAATATCCTGCAGAAAGTAATATGAGTAAGGATTTTTCTGTTACAAAAATAAGGAAAAATGAAAAACAGTAATACTCATAAAGGAATATAAAAAGAAAAGGATACAATTCTAAGGAGCTACTCAACAGCTAGGGCGTTTGATGCCTCAGAACCCAAGAAACCAAGAAGAAAAAGAGTGTTGTCTACTTTGTCCATGGACTATCTCACTTTCTATTCAACTGTGGGGGGGGGGGGGTGCCATCATAACAAATCTGAGGTGTTCTGCTAAGGGTATAATTCAAATGCAACCAGTGCTCCAGGTACAGCTATTATGAGCACTGGATAATTAGTGAAGAGCCCAGAAACCATGCTGCAAGAAATGGCCCTGGACTGACTACAGGCTGCCACACACAGACACTATACTGAGTGTTAACAGGGCAGTAGCAGCACAAAATATCTGCTAGAAGTACATTTGCACTAGGTTTCATATAAAGGTGCTCTAAGACACAGAGAATTCATCAGTCTCGTGCTATGATGTCTAGGTGTTAAAATTGTGCTTTCAAAGGATAAGGAAATCAGGGTTTAGTTCCTGTAAGGGGGCAGAAAAAAATAGAATAATGGAGTAGTAGTTTGTTTCAGTATTACCTTGAAAACAAACTTAGTGGCCTAAAACACAGCAGATGCTGCACAAACTATCTAATAGTTGTCAATGTATCAACACACCAAGGGGAAATAGACAGGTAAATCTCAGACTCTAGCTGAGAAAATAGATGTTATATGGCAGGTCACAGTAAATGAAATTACCCTTCTTTCTGAAATAAACCAAAGTCATTGACATGAAAAAGAACCATATCTTATGACCTCATTCCAATTTGAAGACTGTGGGTAGAAGGGGGAGAAGAAGACTGATCATCACTAAATTATATTAAACAAAATGTCAGAGATCACAATGCAACTCTGTAACCATTCCCACAGCTTAGTCTATGAAAAACTCATGCCTAAATATAAATATATATATAAATATATCTATGCACATTTCTCAAATACCTCTCCCACAGAGTAGAATGGAAAAGAAGAAAGACAAAAAATAAATTATTCAGAGATAGATGTAAGAAGAACTCCCACCTTCATTCAGGTAGAAGGGTGGATGCTCTTTGACAAATTGGAATAAATACCCAGGGAAAGATTCCTTTAATGAAGGGTTTAGCCACTACTAATTTATATAAACACAGATGGTGGAGACTGCAATTGTGCACTCTAGCACCCCTTTGGCTTTGCCTATCCAAGAGTACAGCACAAAAGGTGAATATACTAACACCTCCTCTAAAGAGTGGAAGGGAAAAGTAGGTACCTCTAGAAGTAATATCTGCCTGTACCCAGGGCAGGACTGATGGTGAAAGCTCCTAGACAGACTAGGCAGTACACACAGATAAAATCTTGATAGAAATTTAAGGTGATCTTTTCTGTACAACTTTGCAAATACATACATAACACGGCTTCACATAACAGAGGTGAAGGGTATCACATAAGTGCAAATAGTGTAAGAAGGCCCTACCTCCAAATCCAAGAAGGCAGAAAAAGGCTGTACAAGATGGTACAGTGTTAAGAGTGATCTCTGTAGCTCAACAGCTGTATAATCTTAAACATATTGCAAGTAACACCTATATATGAAGGACAGAAGTGCTTTTACACTTTTGGACATTATCACAGTTGATCATTTCTCAAATGGAGGTAAGGTAGCCAAAATCCCAAATGCCTTTTCCACCCTGAAAGGCAGGAGATTAACGCTGAGATGTTAGGTGTGAAGAATGTACCCTGATATTCTTTTGTAATTCTAATCAGAAAATGAATTAGCATGACATGCAAACTGATTCAAGATTAATACATTTCACCTGCAGTCAAAAAAGTGAATAGAAGGCCTGATAAGCTGAGTAATGAATTATAAGCTAGCTTCATGGGGTCAAGCTCAAAGACTCAGGAAAAATGAGACTATTTCAGTGTCAATATTACTGGCATCAAACTCAAAAACTAAGGATGATGCTAACAGACATGAGAAGGCTGATATAGAGAAGAATGACTAGCACTGATAAAAAAAAAAAAAAAAACATTTCAGAAATGATGCTAATCAAAACAAAATATCAGAGCCAAGAAGATGGTCAACTCCAAGGAAGGTTTTGAGGAAAAACACTGAATCCCAGTATTGACGTAGGTATTGATGGCCATGATGTGCATACCAAGATCCATATTCATGTTCAAGAAAGCTTGCATCAACACCAATTTGAATCAGTGCTGAAGAATTTCAATCCCAAAAAAGGATCAGTGGTAAAATTGCATTCCACTCAACTTCAAGTTAGAATCAAGATGGTTAGAAGACTGATGACGGATCTAGAACTGGGGTAGTAGATGCTGCCTTGTAAAATGGCTTTAGTACCAAGTAAGATTTCAACCTTTCTGATGATAAACATCTGGCCTAGCACTGGGGTTGATGTCAACATGAAAATGGGCAGGAAGGAAAAACATGAGCTATCTTAAAAAGTAGCCACAACTGACACCGAAGCCAAAATAAGGTGGATGAAAGGGCCAAACTAAGAAGTGGCTCAGCTGTAGCAAAACAATATACACATCAGCAAGACAATTTCAAAGGTTTACATTGCAAGCATAGCTAAAAACCCAGGAATAAGCATTTATGCAAGCAAAGATCAACTTCACTAATATAACATCCACTTTAGAAAGAGGAAGTGAGCCTTATAAGTACAAGGATGTAGCTAACACCAGAGCCAAAACAGGGATGGTGAGAGAGCTAAACTGAGAAGAACTGGATCAGCTGTAACAAAATTATTTACGGCCGTGAAAGGCAGTTTCAGAGGTTCATGTTCCAGGTAAGTAGCAGTAAGCACAACTATAATCAGTAAATAAGTAGTGTGTGTAAAAAGAACAACCTCACAAAACATGTTCCATTTTAGAGATAATGCAGAATATCAATAAAAAACACAACTGACACCAAAGCCAAAACACGGTTAGTGAAACTGCCAAACTAAAACAGCTAGCACAACTGTGGTAACAAACATTTATGCTCATGAAAAACAACCTCAGAAATACACACTCAGAGTTAAAAGCATTAATGACAGCCACAGACACAATGTAAGAAATGGTAGCCACCAAGACAGCCAAGACACGTTCAATATCTAATGAACAAAAACAACTAAGAGGAACCGTTTAGAAATCATGTCCGAAATTAATACATAAGAAACTAATAACGTGCAGAAAAAACTTAATATTAAGAAAATGACAAACACTGAAAGAAATGAGAGTGGATAAGTTAAAATTTCAAACACTGACATTGAAATAGGAATTTCTGTGGTCAGAGTTGATAGGAGAAGAAACAAGGAGAAAACAATGAAATCTTGAAAAAAAATTGTAAATTTTACCTGAAAGTTAAAAGTAGTAGCCTAGGGTAAATTTCATTTGTGAGTGAACCTTGTGTGGTAAAAAAAGATTACAAAAGGAGCCACTCTGGGCAGTGCATTGGAGCAGTTTTGTAGTCTGCGAAAGATATAGGTACTCAGCTGACAGAGTACTGCCAGCCTTAAGTCCAACAGGATTGGTCAGTTTTTGTCTACTTATCACATCATGACATTTGCCAGAACGCTTCTGCCAGTCTAATAAATTAATTTAAAAGCACAGTCACTGAATTAACAGGAAAAAAGAAAGTACGTCAGGAATCAAACAAAGATTAAGGATCTATTCTGCAAATAAATTAATGTGTACTGAACCAAAACTGCCAAGTGTGTAACAAATAGGCTGGAAGGACAAAAGGCTACAGATAAATGCAGTGTGGCTGACAGTGTGGACTGATAACTCGCATTGTAAAGGGCTCAGTGATTTGCCCTCTCTCAATACACTAAAGACACACACAACCAGGAAAAGCTTACTTTTTGGCATGGGCATGACAGAACTGCAAAAGAACATAAACAGAGACCACGTAATGAATTTAGGCCTTCAGAAATTATAGTACAGGCAGTGAATTGTTGCTAAGCTTCAGTGATAGAATTAGAAAGTTATTCATATATGCAGAAAACAGTGTGTGGAAATATTTTTTTTACAGTGGGATAGCAGACTGGAATTCATCACCTACAATAAAAGCTGGGTGTTAGAAAACAATACAAATGATCACTTAAAGCCTAGCAAATAACCAGGCTGCAAAGCAAATTGTACACCAAACAAAATGGAAGTGATACACCAAGAATAACAAGCTCAGTTCTGCATACCTCATTAAAAAAAAACATAACAAGACATGTTAGAAATAATAATAATAATGAAAATGACACAAGATAAAGATTGTCTAATAAACAGAAGGTATCAAAAATGTGAGGAGAAAATTGTTCCTTCTACTTAAACAACTGATTAACTGGCATTTAGAGGGAGAGGGAGACAGCATAATAACAAAGAAGCTCTTTTTCCTCCTAAGTTTAGTACAGCCTTGGGTTAGACTTTCTGCACTGTGGCTGGATTCAAACAATGTCAAATAATTCAACATTAACATGCAGAGTTTTTATACATAGACTAAACAGTCTACACATGCCTGTGTGTCAATAAGCATTTCTTCTTTTTTCCTTTAAGCAGAAAGTCTCAAGCCAAAGTGTCCAAAGTATATGATTCAGAACTGTTTTTTGACCACATGTATTACACTGCTATGTAAGACTTTTGTCAGGGTATGTTCTTCCCCCAGCCCCACTCCACGTTTAACTTCTTCCTACTTTCAACATCATAAATATAGTTCAGTTACAATTTATCAGCAATCATGATTCACATTTAGGATTCAATTTACTGTATGAAGGCTGGCAGTTAAACAAGGAATTAATAATACACTGAGGCTGAAGATATTGCTAACCTACTGGCCAGTCAATTTAGCTCAAATTGTACCCCTCTCTTCCCTCCATCTAACCCTTAAGATATATCTGAAACTGGCTTGCCTCCAGCTATCACAAAAGTCTGAGTCTTAAAAGTGCTATCAAAAGCTAAAAAAAAAAACTGTATTGACGGTCCTGACAATATCCCTGGATGCATCTTAAATAGCATGAAGCAAGATTTATCCACACCCCTAACAACACTCTTCAGTCTCAGCCGCCATACAAGCTTTGTACCGTGCAAATGGAGAACAGCTGTAGTCATTCCCCTGCATAAGGGAGAACCTTCCAAAGATCTAGGTAATATCAGACCAATTAAGTCAGACCAGCCTCATATACAAAGTCATAGAAAGACTTATCATGGAATTAAGAGGCAATACCGAAAGGCTCTTGGATGACAAAGTTTGCAGATGGAAGACACCAATCCAAACTACTAACAAGTTGACAGAAAACACCAGGAAGGACCCTGTTGACCAGAGACGGTAGAGTCAAATATACAGACCAGATACATGAATTTGACCTAGGTTTCGTCTTTATTATATAGACTTCTTCAGAATATGAACACATTTAACCACTCCATTGATGTTATATACACTCATACACTACAACAAATACATCCCACCCCTTCAATTACCCTATCAGACAAAGCTCAATCTAACAAGCATATCCTAAATCTAACTTCATTAACCCTTCGAAGTAAAAAACTATACTTTCAATCCATCTCCACAATATTGTGTTACATATCAAATTGTGTTAAATACACAAAATGTAAATGTAAAATTCACCAGTGAATATATGAAGTATATACAACAATACATCCGTTTTTTGGATGACATATTTGTGGTATGGGATGGGCCAATTGAAGTCATGAAGGCCTTTATAGATTATATTAATTGTACAGTACAATTTTTTAGGTTCACCTATGAATACAGTAGTGAGGAAATTTCATATTTAGATGTAAAATTGAAGGTCAATCATGTGGAAAAATGTTTGGTTTCAGGTATATACAGAAAGCCTACCTTTTCCAATTCTTACTTGAGCTACCAGAGCTGGCACCCTAACCATCAGAAAAAAGCGATAGTAAAAGGACAAAGGGTTAGGGCAGTCAGAATGGTAAGCGAAAGTCAAGATTTTCTAAAAGAAATGGAGTTCATTAATGGTATGTTCATTAATCGTGGATATCCTGTTGATTTGTGTGATTCCATTATGGAGGAAGTGAAATGTAAGAGATTTAGTGGTGTTTATAAGGCAATTTTAACCAATGATTACCACGATGGGGGAGCGCAAGTTAATACAGTTATTGGAGAAGTAAAAATAACAAAAAATGAAATTGATGTTAATACCAGTGTGGGGGAAACATTGTATTTTATCACTACATACAATTATGACGTGGATCACATAGTGGGAATAATAAATAGAAATTGGAAGTTATTAAAATTGGATAGTAACGTATGGAGAAAATTGAACAACCCCCCAAAAATCGTATATAGGAAAGGGAAGTCTTTTAAACAGTTGCTTGAGTCAGCTGCAAACTCCAGTTGGGAGAATGTTAATTCACACAGGAGTAAAGGGAATTTTAGGTGTGGTAGATGTAGTGTTTGTAAATATATTCTTGTTACAGGTGATAAAATTATTATTGAGGGAGAGGATATTGGTATACATGGTCATTTTGATTGTCATGTTAAAAATGTTGTTTATATGGCTAAATGTGAAGGTTGTCCAGCTTTTTATATATAGGGAAAACCTGTAGGATGTTCAGAGATAGAGTTAGCGAACACATCCTGGATATTAGGCACATGAAAAATACTAATGCCCTAGTTACGCACATAGAGCAACATCCAGAGCACAGATTTAGATTTTGTGTAATACAGCAAATAAAAAAGGATGGTCAGGGTGCAGTATTGGATGTGCATCTTGATATTTGTGAAATGAGATGGCAATTGGCATTAAATGCTACAGTATTTCCAGGAATTAATGATAGCATAAGCATATTGCCCCTATTAAAATTAAAACACATCTTGGGTTGAAAATGTTATTTATAAAAAGGATTTTAAGACAGTTTTTTTTTATTTCTTATTGTTATGGAATGTTTTTTTCCAGAAAGAATTTTTTTAAATTTCTTAACAAAAGTTAATTTTATATTTTGTATATGATTAACTATTATTTTTTTTTAGACATTATGATATTATTTTGTTATGCAATTTAAGAACATTGGGAGTCATAAGCAGTGTTTAGTTGGTTGTATATGAAAATGTTTATTTTACATTTTGTGTGTTTAACACATTTTGATATGTAACACAATATTGTGGAGATGGATTGAAAGTATAGTTTTTTTACTTCGAAGGGTTAATGAAGTTAGATTTAGGATATGCTTGTTAGATTGAGCTTTGTCTGATAGGCTAATTGAAGGGGTGGGATGTATTTGCTGTAGTGTATGAGTGTATATAACATCAATGGAGTGGTTAAATGTGTTCATATTCTGAAGAAGTCTGTATAATAAAGACGAAACCTAGGTCAAATTTGTGTATCTGGTCTGTATATTTGACTCTACCGTCTCTGGTCAACAGGGTCCTTCCTGGTGTTTTCTGTCAACTTGTTAGTGTTTAAAGTTTGCAGATGACTGTAAGCTAGGAGCAGTCATTGAATCCCTAAATGACTTGGCCATCTTGCAGGAAAGTTTGTCTCAAATAAATAACTGGTGTCAAAATCATGATCTGAAACTAAATGTCAAAAGATGCATTATTGTATCTTTTGGGAAGTCATCTATCCCGGGGAAATGCCACATTAACAATATGCCCCTAAGAGTTGACCCAATTTTCAGGGTTTGGGAACTTATGTGGACAGTGACCTAACTTTTGGCCAACATGTGACTACTGTTGTAAGAAAGTCCTTCTATATTGCACATCTTATAAACAAAGGGATTGTGTCTAGATCTAGGGATGTCATTGGCCTAATGAGGGCTGAGTAGAGGGGAACAATCATTGAATATATTGCCCCTTTGGCATGTATTTGTTTAGACATATGCAGCAAATGGAATATCCACAAAGGTACCTTACTAAAAGGATAAGAGACCTAAATAACATATTCTACAGGGACGGACTCAAAGCTCTGTCACTAAACTCAGTTTCCTACAGACTGCTGAGAGGTGACCAGTGTCTGGCATACAAGGCATCCTCTGACCCATTACTAATGGAGCTACTGCACATCAGGAAGTTAAATATCATCAGAAATACTCTGTCTAGGGATCTAAACCTTTTCTGCAACATGAAAAGAATGATTTGGAGGGACAGGTATATTTCACAGAGGATACCGGTGCTGTGGAACAGACTCCCCAGCCACATAAAATAAAGTTCATCCCTGTCCATTTTCAACAGCAACTTAGATCTATTGATGAGAAACAGAAAATTTAACCCAGAACTGCCCCCTGTACTGCTGTTGGATAGATGCAACTCCTAAATGTTTTATTCCATGCGAGGGTCCCCTCACATTACCTATGGTATGATCCCTGTTATTCTCATAAGAGGTAATGTATAATTATTGACTATGGGATGGATAAGGCCAATCTATAGCTAAATGGGATTGGTTATTTTGAGCACAAAAAAGGGAAACTGGCTAAGCTTAAAATGGCCTGCAAGGGCAGCAAGCCTAGAACTTAACTATGAACCCATGAAACTATAATAACTTTCAGTATTTCTAAATATAGTGTCAAAGCTTAAAACACACATGAAAATCAAGGTCATGCAAAGCTCTCAGAAAAGCAAACAGACTTTCCATGCTTAACATTATAAACAGTCAATAGAACAACAGAAGAATGCGAAAGCCATGTGCTTCTGAACTGACCAACACCATATACAATGAAATGATAACTGAAAATACCTACAACTAAAACAGATCATTATACATGCTTGCACCTGTTTCAATGACTGCAAAAGCCATAAGACATGCTGAACAGTAATAGTTTCACAAAAAAGTTCCCATGTTAGTTAACCAGTATTCCTTACTTAGCCTGGTCCAGTTTTTTATCTCCCACATTTTCCTGCACTCCTTTCTTTTAATGACTTCCTGGACTTCTAAATTCCACCGCCAACTCTTCTTATGTACTTTGCTTCCATACCTAGCTCGGCCATATTCCTGTTCTATAGTCTTCACACATGTTATGAGGCACTGCCATTCTTCATCTTCAACTCCACTTATTTTCTTTTCTTCCTGAGGTGCTAGAGCCCAAAGTATTTCCTTGAATTCTTGTACTTTCTCTTCAGTCAACTTCCAGGTATTTAGTCTAATCTCTGCTGACCTTAGAGCTTTCTCTGACCACTACTTGCAGCTGATTGTGGCAATTAGTGGTTTATGCTGTGGACCAACTGTTTCACAAGGGATGACTTTGCAATCACTGATTCTACCTCAAAGCCCTTTCCTTACTAGGAGGAAGTCTACCTCTGAACTGAATGTTGTCCACTCCTGTATGTGATCTTGTGACAGTCTCACTTCCTGAACCATGTGTTGGCCTCCATCAAACCATTTGTCAAAAGTCTAGAATGGTCCTTCCTCCTTTGTTCCAGTTGCCCCAAACATGTGGACACAGGCAGCCCTCATATTCTATTCTGTCTGTCCTGATATGTGCATTCAGATCACCCATTATCAACACTGACTCATGTTGTCCTGCTTTATGTTGTAAGTACTATAACTGCTGTGTGAATACACTCTTTTCTTCACTATCACAACCCTGCTGTCACAACCCTGCTGTGAGGCACAGGCTAAGATTATGAAGACTGTCCTAGTCTTACACTGAAGTCTAATTGCCATGAATCTGTCACTGTAATTCTGATGACATCCCTTACTGTCTTCTGAAGCCTCGCCCTCAAAACAATTGCCACAAAATTTCTAGTCTATCCTACTTCTCCTGAGTAGTAGACTCTGGATCCAAGCCAAATGACTTTGATGCACTGCCTTCCACTTTTTCTCCTGGATATGTAAGATGTCCAGCCTCCTCCTTACCATCATGTCATCTACTTCCAGGCTGCTTCCAGTCAGCAAACCTACAACGAGTGAGAAATCCTTAGTTCATGTTTGGCAGGTGGATTGGCTTTACATCCAGCTTTCTCTCAACAGAGGTATCCCAGGTAACCCAAGCTGGGCAACTGAACACCAGTTGGCCAGTATCTCATTGACCCAGGGCTTTATGATGGGCACACTCTAGCCCAGTGGTGACGAACCTATGACATGCGTATCAAAGATGACACACCAGCGTTCACCAACACCCAAGTTACCAAAGAAACTGAATGAAAAAAATACAAGACATATGTGATCTTAAATAAATGAATATGTAAAGAATTGTTTCTCTTTTGTTTGCACGGGGGGGGGGGGGCACACTAGCAGAGTCAAGATAGGCATTTTCCAAAATTTTGACATGCCGAGCCCAAAAGGTTCATCATCACTGCACTCGCCAATAGGGGTACATATATCCCTCCCACCGTTAGCACAAGTCCCTGGCATAGGTTGGAGTAGGCCGGATCTTTAACTCACTTATCACAGGCAAATACCTATGCCCATTTTGGAGAATATTAGGCAATATTACTGAATCATCTAGATTCAATTTTTACACAGTGAAGTGGCTAGTGCTGTGACAGGCCTCAGTTTGTCATCCATGTTCTCCTACCCACAAGATACTACACACCACAGTTGCTATCCAAGGTGGGTGGGCTATACAACTCTTTCCCTTATAGGAACCATCTAGAATCTATGTTGCTGCTCATAATTCCATTCTTGGGTGAGTTTTTAGGGAGGTGGTAGGAATCCCTACATAGACACAGGGAGAATATGCAAACTCTTGACATTTGACTAATTATTAAAACTTCATGCTGTCATTACAGATCCTTTCCCTATCTAGTCCTGCCTTATTAACACCACATAATAAACTACGCTGCATGAACCATAACTTCTCATTCTTTGGCCCAGAAATTTGGGAATCACTACTATCATTAGTAAAAGAATTATGCTCACATCCTAAATTCTGTTCAGAACCAAAAAAAAAAATTATGGTAATGACCACTCTCTGAAACTCCTCCTCTATACACCAACACAAATATATCAGAATATCTTCAATACAGTATTCCTTTGTATTGAATAGGGTATGCTAGTGCCAAGCTAGGAAAAATTATTATCAATTCGATAACCTTACTTGATAAAATAAACTGAAGATCTTGTGCCTTTTCTGAATTAATTACTGTTAATTAAAGTTTAAATCCATGAAGCAGGCAGATGAGCGCAGTTGTTTGGAAATCTTAATGGTCAACAGCCTTTAAATACTTTTTAAAAAATATTTAATTTAATTTGTGTTTGTATTCTATGTCTATAGTGCTAATCTCATAGGTTTGTTATGGCAAAATCAGGTTCCAATAGGCCAATATTATGGGTCAATGAATAGAAACTCGAGGTTAAGCATGCATGATGATAATTTGAGGTGATAGGACTGATAGTGGGATTAATCACTGTGAGAGGCTACAAGTCTGTGCCCATGGGCCAAGAGGAACTAACGCACTGTGGTTAGCCAAATATGATAAAGAATTTATGCAATAGGTCTGCCAGTGGGGAAATTAACTGCAATAGGCTAATAGTTTGTGCCTATGGGAACTTCGTTGTCGGGGGCCCAGAATCAGTAACAATCCAGAGGAAGTGAATAAAAGTGATAGGTCTGCCTTGGAAAAATCTGCCTCGGATTTGTTGGGGGTAGCAGGCAAATGGTTTTAATACTTTTGGGGCTTGGAACCAGTGTATCCACTAATGACCGTGCTTCTTTAATCCTTATGATAATCAAGGACTCAACACCCAGGCATTAATCAGAAGAGTATTAAACCTCAGAAGAATCCATCACCATGCATATTATTAACTACTTTTACTTGAGAGTTACGATGAAGAAGAAATGTGGTCTGTAACTTGATTGTGGCTTTTCTCATCCACCAGCATTTAACTTTAGAATTAATTGTACTTATAAACAGTCCTCAGGATCAAGCCAAACTAACTATTGACTTACTGACTTCCAAAAAACGAGCTCTATACACTTTATTTTATTGTATTTCCTCTTATTGCTTGTGATTACTTGTCATTTGCTTCTTACATTTTACTGCCTCTTACATTTTTAACCATCGGGAGCTGATATTTACTGAATAGTCAGATGATTTCTAGACAATGTTTTGAGAATATATAGAACATGGTTAGACAATGTTTCTTAAAAGAAAAACTTTAATCATTGGGGTTTAGAAGTAGATCAAACATTGATCAGTTTTTGAATGATTACACAGGATCACTGGTTAATGTTTCACAAGGTTCTCATGGTTCTTTCCCATTAATCAACTCCTGGTGCAGATTTAGCCACATCTTGATACCACAGACTCCCACCCAGAGTCAGTGGAGTTGAGTTAATTTTTCACCCCAGCAGGAATATCTGAAGAAGCACTATTGAAATCGCTGGTTTACACATTTTCCTATTTACATCTCTTCCTAAAAAGTGAATAATGTTTTATGGTATACAGACCCGTTTTAGACCTTTTAAAAAGATTTTTATCAGTTTCAATGTTATATTACCATTAATTATCTTTCACCCCCTGATAAGCAGGCACATCTTTTCACATCAATCCCTGATTCATGAACTAAAAACCTTATAGGACCATGAGTTCTTCTCCAACACCAATTTGAACAACTCATGGATGACCCCAAGATCCACTTACCAGTAGAGTTCAATGTGGTAAATACATATAATGGTCAAAATGTTATCAAGACATTGTATTACATCTCCTACCAAGTGATGATGCATGGAATAAAGTATGTATATGTAGAGCTGTACATACTTTATTCCGTGCATGCTCATTTGGAATAAGGTATGTACAGCTGTAAGAGATACAAACCAAAACAACAGATCTTCAGAGAAGTCAATTTAACAGGTTATCACATTTGGGTATACTCACCAGCTGAGCTGCACTGGATTATCCATTTCTTCCAGAGCAACTTCTGTCTCTGTAAATGCTGGCATTGACTTCTGGTTAGTAAAAGTACTGACTTAGATGTCAGAAGGGCTTCCACATATAGTCAGCGTTAGCATGCTTCTTAAAATTTTTTTTAAGCTTACACCTTCACAAGGAGTAGTGTGCTTGTGGTAAACAACAATAAGTAGTGTGACAATGTGTAGCTTACATAAGTAAATTGCCAAAGAAAACTGTTAAAGCAATAACTAAGAATAAATAACAGGCTTTAACATACAACAATCCCCACAAGAACAAAAAGTAGGAAGAAGGGAAGGTGGCTAGATTTATTTTTACACTGACATCTCCTCGAAGACCTAGTTTTATGGCAAGTACTTTCACGACTGTTCTATTTTACTTTGAGGAGGGTCACTGTAACATTAAATCATAACATTTGTGTAACATCCCAAGAAGTTAAATGGAGGTGCCCTTGTGAGATGCACAGTTATTAGATTTACTGTAGTGTAACTGGGCCAAATGCTGTAACATCATTAGAATCAGCTTAAGACATATAATATTTTAAAGAAAAAAAAAAAGATGTGTGATATTTTGTATGTGTATGGACACCAGTTCAAGTAGTTGTTTATAAAATGTCCTGAGTTTAAATATTACAAAAAAAATGTTGTATGTAACTGCTGCCCAAGCAGAAGGTACTGAGTGGCGTGATCGACTGATCCTGATCACTCTTTAATGCATACTAGCTTTTAAACACTGGTATTGGATTTGCAGTCAAACCTGAGCACTACAGTGCTCCATGTGTGGTCTAAGCTAACCTGCAGTTTTGCAGAAGTCTTTTTTTGCTCTTCACTTGAACACCTGAGGGGGTGGGGTGCTACTTTGTGGTACAGCACTGGTTGAGCCAGTTGCACTTCTGCTTGATATATGGAGTGTCATGTTTATGCTTCAAATTTGGGGGAAAAGGGGAACTTTTTTATGCTCTAGTCTTGTGCAAGAGCATTAGCAGCAGTCAACATGGAACAGTGTCGGAAGCATTTACACACACACACACACACACACACACACACACACACACACACACACACACACACACACACACAGAAAGAAGCCAGTCTGTTGTCTAACAGCTTTTGAAGCCACTGACACATCATCTAGCAACTGTCTGTGAAACAGAACCAGGTGTTTCATGATTTTCAAAACCGTGAAATATACCATACTCCCTACAATTTTTCTGTAACTATTAGCATAACAGAGCAGCAGAAGCTCCATGTACTGTAAAGAATTAAAACTGGTTTCTATGATAACTCAGCTGTTAAGCCTTCTTGACATGGACATTGAGATTCACCTCTTGAGCCTCACTTTGCTGTGCTCTTGAAGTGACTTTTTTGACATCCATGTCTTGATCATACAACAAACTGGGTAGAAGTGAAGTTCCAATAATGACTCTATATGTTGCAGTTCAGCACCTAAAAGTTCCCATGATATAAAACTGCTTCCATCTGCTGACAGTATTTTTGGAATGAAATAATTTACAGCCATTTCTTATACACAAACTATTTGACAGTTTAATTTCTACTTTCAACAGTGAGGGATATTAACAGGGGGTTTAGTCTGAACCAAGTTATTGTACTATGTTCATGGGATATTCTGAAGAAAGATACATTTATTAAGATTATTTTATTGGACTTTCCAAGATGGCTGCACACTGATCAACAGCTTAACTTCAGCTCTCTCAGCGTGAATAAATCAGCTAAATTACAAGGGACAATCACTTTTTGTAAACTGAGTTACTGGCTAGCACACTGCCTGGATACCAACAAAGAAGAATCTAGTGTGCCTGAAAGAAAATCTACTTCAAAAGGTGAAGAGAAAACATTGATTGTGAAGAATCCTGAAGCTGCTCAGCAAAAAGCAGTTAAGCCCCAGCTTTGGTGCAAGACATGACTTCCAAAACAGGAAAAAAAAACAAGTCAAATGTGATCAGAGCTGATTAAAATAAACAAAATACTGAAGGAGTATATCAACTCAAATAACAAAAGGTTGAAAAAATGGAAGAAACTTTAAACTTATATTCAGATGAGCTGATAAAACTACAAAAATCAGAGCTGGAAATGAAAAAAAGCCTGGCTGATTGTGAGACTGCTCAAGAAGAGATGTTTCAAAAATGGTAGAATTAGATGACAGAGCATGTAGAAAAAAATCTGAGATTTTCTGGTATACCAGAAAAACTTGAAGGAACTGACTGTATTAATTTTATGGAGGTACAAATAAGCAACTGGATTGGTGTTCCACAGTAGGAACTGTTGATTGAAAGCACATACTGTGTGTGTATGCTCCAAACCTGGCCATGAGGAAGCAGCCAAGACTTGTATAAGCAAAGATGCAAACCTACCAGCAGAAAGAGCTGATCCTCACAACAATGTGGCAAAAATGCTAAGTATTAAAGTCAGAGACAGCAGAGCTGGAAAATGATTACTCACTCTACACAAGGTAGGAGAGAGACACATTTATTCCAGTAATCAAGGAATATAGAGAGGCAGGGGTGAGACTCAAGCTGCTGTATCCATCTGTCTTCAGAATATTTTTTTCTTGGAGGATCAAAGTAATTTTTGATGCAGGACAGGCTAAAGAAGAAGCACAAAAGTTAGTCCAACAAAAAGTGATCCATTAAGCAGAAGGAGGCTTTGCTTCTCATTCTTGGTAATAAAGCACACAGAAAGACTTTGCCAGTGAAACTGTTTCCACTGTTCCAAAGGAAAATGCTTTAGAGACAGAGAAAAGCACAGGAGCTGACCAGGAGAATAGGGAGTAACTTAGAATTGAACCAGAATCTGGAGTTGGGAGATGGAGCTGATCAGGAAGAAGACCAACAACAAAGAAATTAGCGAATAACGGTGAGACTGAAAAGCATTAATCACATTTTTTAAATATAGCTATAGAAGCAAAAGTTAAAAGACTGTACTTTGGCTGTCTATGTTAACTTGTGGGGAACTGAAAAGCATTTGCCTCACTTCATATCATTAATGTTTGGAAGGGCACTGGAAGGAAAAAGGTAACGGTAAATAAAACAATTGCTGTTTTTAACAGTACTTCTATAAAAACTTTTCACAATATAAATTGCATAACTTATAGTAAAGTATTTTAGTTGTTCTCATATGTGATATAGTTACTAAAGTAAACAGATGCCTTTTTTCTTCTTCCCTCTCTTCACTTCTCTTTTTTTTTTGGTATTAAGAAATGTAGGCATTACAGTGCAAAAAAGAGAAGAAAATCTAGACAAAAGTATGTTTAAATTAAAAGGCTCTAATCTTGGGTTTTTGAGGTGAGGGTCGAGTGCAAAGGTGCAAAGACCATAACATATGTACAGCTGATATATATTTCTCTTACTTCTGCATACATGAATGTCTGGATTAAGACTTGTGGCTTAATCTAATAACAAATTTTAAGTGGCAACAAGTAAATATGAGAACACTGAATACAATGGAAAGTTTTCCTTTAGCAGTAAATGTTCCAGCTTGTCTAGCAGAGGTCTTCATTTTTCCAAAGTACTCTGTCCACAGCTTAGAAAACCGGCAACCACGGCTCATTCATTTTTCCTCTGTTATGTTTCCATGGAGAGAAGCTGATAATATGGCAATAAGAGCCAGAACACTGGTTTCTACAAAGCTAACAGTTAGTGTTTCCTGAAAGCAAGCAAGTTGTTTTCTCATCTGGCAGGGGAGTAAAGATCAAAAAGAACAGACACCAATTAGTGTAAATATAAGCACAGGCAATAACATGCATCTTAGCATGGATAACTTCAGTTTCAGATTAATTAAGGCCTGTGTTAGCAGGTGTCTATTTGGGACAAGTGTTCTGATTAGGAGGGTTAAACTTCATTATTTGAAAATGTATTAAGTTAACAGGTTTAGGGAATGTGTTTTTTGAGGGCTTTTATTAAAACAAAAAGTAAAATATGACATAGGTTCCAATGTTGATAAGAAAACACTGTATAAAGGATTATCCTGCCAAACATTAGTGGATGCAAGTAACAGAAACGTTAGAAGTAGATATTTAAACAGCTGCCCTATATAGTAGGTGGGAATAATCACTTCTTGCCTTAATGGCAACACTTTCCAAATTATCTTGTAATGTGAAAGATCTCACAAGTATAGACAGAAAAGAAAGAATATTTAATTATATTAGAACTCGTCCATGCTAATGTTACTTCTACATCATTATCAGATGATTTAAACCTCTGCATTAATTTAACCTTGTACTACTGTTCTCAACCACTAAACATGTAAATATGCTTTACATCCTTCTCCAAGCTGCTGTTTAACTTTTGTTTAGTTTTTTGCTATTTTGTATGTAAAATTTGCTTAGTTTCTGTTACCACTATGTATTCTACTTCATATTATGGAACTTGTACTATGTATTATTGGAGCTTTTCTCCCCAGGCCTCCACTGAAAACGGGCTCTTTGAGCCCAGTGGACCTCCCCGGTCATCAAACTGGCAATAAATAAATAAATAAATTCAGAGTGCAAATAGCAATGATACAGAAGAAACATTTGGAACAAACTGAGCATGTAAATTTGATATAGAAAGGATTTCAGGATGGCTATTCAGCACAATAACGGGGATAAAGGAAAAGAGGAGTTAGTATATTAATTATTAGAAGAGCTCCAACAGTGATAAAAGAGGGAAAAAAGATAACAATGGCAGATCTGTGGTAGTAAGGGGATACTGGCAAGGAATAACAATTATGCAGGCATGTATCCATATTCACTGCTATTATGGAGCTTAAAAATAGGTGAAATAATCAGATTTCAGCATGGAATATTACTTGTAAGTGGGGACTGGAATTTAATTTGCAACAATGAGGATGTATCTGGGGGGGGGGCTAGAAGGGAAGGTATAGCAGGAGAGGGTGGATTTCTGAAGACATTTATGAAAATATTTGGCATGAAAGATGTGAATTTGGTAGTAGGAACTCAGAGGGACTTTACATACTATTTCCCATGGTACAATAACTGGGCTATTTCACAAGTACACACACATTTAATTGACAACTCTGACATGCATCCAATAACTATTTTAGATCATGTGTTAATAATCACTATGATAAAAATGTAGGGTAGTGAAATAAAGATGAGGCATTGGCACTTCTCCACCTACCTGTTGAAAAAGGTGAAATTTAAGGAATGGGTAGTGGAAATTATTCGGGAATTTTCAGGGAAGATAGAAAGTAATCCAAAAGTTATAGTTAGTGAATGAGGGTGAAAGTAGAGTTTAAAAACATGGTAAAATAAAATAAAAATACATCTGTTAAGAAATAACAGGAACTACTTAGATGGGCTGATGAGGGTTGAGCTGTTACAGAACAGAGGGAATCTCAGAGAATAGGAGGAGGATGCACGATTGCAGAATGCTGGAGAGAGAGTGGGGGAGTGCCTGGATGGTGTGCGTGTGAGCTGAGAGAGATTGGTGGTAGGCAACTGCTTTTTAGTAATAATTCCGGAGCATAAAAACTTTTGGAACAATGATTTAGGCAACAAAGAATAGAAAGGGTTAATGACAAGCTCTGGGAACCTATTTCCGGAAGTATGATCAGAGATCATGTGACGGTATTGGAGATGTTTTGAAAATTTTGGGAAAATACGCATAAAGCAGAGAAGTGGGGAAGTCAATAGTGGACAGAAATGGAGACATCTGTGGAGGACCTGAATATACCAGGGATGGAGGTGGATGGGGCTCAACAGTAAAGATACGAGGAGATGAGATGGAAATGGTGATGTACAGCCAGCATGTAGGAAGGTCTCCAGGAATAGATGGTATTTCATGGAGGTTTGGAAGCTGGGAGGGAGGAAGGTGATGAAGATCTGGAGGGTTTTAACAGTATTTTAAAAGGAAGGGAGGCACCAACATCAAGAAAGCTATGGTGACTGTAATGCCTACAGACAGTAGACACCCATCAGATCCAGCTTTGCATGGGCCCCATTTCAATTTTAAACCATGACTGTGAAGTGTTTATGTCTGTAATGGCTAAAAGAATGGCAAAGGTGATGTCAGAATTGACAGATGTGGATTCATGTGGTTTTGTGGAGGGGAGACAGACATTTGACAACATTACAAGAACAATGATTATTCAGAGGGAAGCAGAATGTTAGAAAATACTGCTGTTATTGTTGGGTCTCGATGTAGAGAAGTCATTCAATGGAGTGGGCTAGGATTTTGTAAGTGGAGCGGTGGGGGCATTTACATTTCCTGCTCTAATGATGAGGTTAATTAGAAGGATATGTAAGGAAGTCAGAGGTAGGGATTGATGTGGGCGAGTTCCTCTCTGATACGTTGTGTCTGGGCAAAAGAACCAGGCAGAGGTGCTCTCTTTCACCTTTGTTATTTGAGTTATATTTGGAGCCATTGGCAAAGAAGGTGAAGGACTCAGAAATTCAAGGTATGGTGGTCAAGAAAGGGTGGCTTCATTTGCAAATGATATTATTTTGAACCTGATGGGGCCAGAAAAGTACATTTCAGTTTTAAGGAACATTCAGAGACATTTCCGGGTGTTTTCCAGATATGGAACTGGTGAATACACAAAAAAGATTACAGCTATTTATTAATTTATTTATATCCGTTTGTTTTCCTGGGTAGAGCTATGATCTCCATAGACCTTTTTCATATTTAGCCAGGGAACGGTGTCTGGTTAAGTGACTTACTCAGAGTCACACTGCTATACAATGGAGGCTGAGGGAGTCAAACCTGGCACCCCTGCTATAAACTGTGTGCACATACATGGACTAGTTCAGGGGTGCCCATATTTACGGGAGGATTATAAAATGAATTGTTTTGGGGCATGGATTGAAAAGGATTTTGTTGTGGCAGCTGGGGATATGTCGGAGGAGACTAGACAGGGGATGGTGCAGAAACTGAGAAACTGGTGGCTCTTGCCTATGAATGTGGAAAATGGGATACCGGCAGTGGAAATGTTTTTGTCCCTTCGGTTTTGTCCACAGGTCAGACATGCAAGTTGTGGACAGTAGTCAATAAGAAGTTGAGGGATGTTGTCTGAGAAGGGGCGGGAATCGAGTGGGATGGTTGAACTTCTCAATGGAAAAGGGAGGCTTATTTATTTATATTTATTTATTTATATCTGTTGACCGGGAGTGTCTGACTGGACATAGGTCCATTTTCAGTGGAGGCCTGGGGAGAAAAGCTCCACAGTTAAAATAAACAGACAGTAGTTACACTGGATTACATAGCGATTAACAATTTACATAGCAATTACAACATATTTACAGATGAAGAACATAGTACATTAGTTGTCTACTGTAGACAACTAGAATCTTTATCTGTGAACTACATAACAGACTAACAAATGTTACAATATTATTATGTATTATTATTATGACTCCTGATTTGAAGGGATATTTTGGAGCTACACAGTTGAGGCTCACATACAAAACACAAGTATAAATCTACAATTTGAGGTGGAGGGGGGATGATGATGATGATGAAGACTGGGGGAAATACAAAAAATAGGGTAAGAGTGGGATTTTGGATGCAATTCCTTGAACAGAATAGCAACAGTCATACAAAATATTATAATCATGAAGTGGTATGGAGTATACTGAGAACTGAGCAAAACACAGAAATGTAGAAGGGAGATTCTGCTGATAGGGATGGCTGCAGTTAGTGGTATGAAGAATGTTTGGCTGGGCTGGAGTTTGTTGGGGGAGGTTGGCATAGTATCTAAGGTGTTGGGGAAAGGGTGATTGGAGGAGGAAAGGTAGTGGAGTGGCAGAATGCCAGGAGGACATTTGGACTGGAGGCTGGTAATAGCCTTCCCTATTAGGGATTGATGTCAGGGTGTGTACAAAGAGAAAGAGACAGGGGACCCCTAAATGAAAAACCTGCACTGGTTGAGGTTTTTAAATGAATCCAGAACATAAGCTGCTGTTTAGGAGGGGATGGTTGGTAGGCCATAGAGAATGTTGCATGATGGCTGTTGGAGCCAGTCGGGGGGAATTGGGAAGAGAAACTGGATGGATAGATCACAGAGAAATGGTGGGAGGACAAATGTATGGATCCCAGATATGCAGCGGAGTCTAGAGGATTTGTTTATTTTTTGCCTGGAAGTGTTTGCATAGATAATTTTTTCCGCCAACGGGACTCCAACAAATTTTTCCTCAGGTGGATAGTGGGTACTGGAGGCATGTGGGGAAGACGGATGTTCCTGGGAGAATATGTTCAAGGATTATGAGTTTGGCAGACTTGGAGATTCCCTGCAGAGCACTCTATCGGGAATACAAGATGAGCAAATGAATGTGCTCGGAAGGGATTTGTTTGAGCTGGGATACAGGATCGGAGTTGCCTGGACATAGTGAAGACTTGTGAAGTTTAATTATGGTGGCTGCTATGACAGCAGTTGCTGGAAAGCAGAGATCAAAGTCTAAACCAACTATATTTGAAGTAGTGAATATTGTGACAGAGATAGGGGAATGGGAAATGGGATGTTTGGAAAAGGATGAGAGTAAACTGCATGGAAGTAGATGGAGGTTACAGGAACAGTGTGTCTAGACAGATGTTTTGGGGGAGGAGTGGGGTTTGACAGAAGGTATAAACTGAACAATTTGTGCAACGCTCTTCGATCTTATAGCCCAGGCAGATATGACCCTAGCCCTGAGTAGCATCCTGCCATTGCCCAAAATGATACCGCAGTACAAGGACAAAATGATTGACTTCAACAATTGTCTAAGCTCCTGGTGTCATTCTAAGGGGATCCAGTATATGCCTAGGACAACATGGACGACAGACCACGATGCTTTGCCAGAGATGGCCTGCACCTGCCACCCCTGTGATTCCAGATACTGGCTAAGGCTCTTGCTGCCCCATAGTGCCATTTTTAGGCAAGGTTCAAATGACAAATTCACAACCGTAACAGGAACAGGCACGCAAAAACTGAGGGTAATGCTACTTAATGCTTTCACCAAAACTATTCAAACTCTAGCCAGTCAACTCTCTCCACAAAATTCAACCTCATCTAAGACTGAATCCAACCCACCTTCTCCATTTCACTTCCAACCTGTCCCTACAGCTTTTATTCTCACCCCTTTACAAAAACTTAAACCTTGCACTCCCTCTGCTGACCAACTACCTGCAGAATACTTACAGTTAGCAGCCAAATCTATTGCCTACCCCATCTCCATTCTCATCAATAGAAGCATTACTGAAGGATACGTCCCCATTCTTTGGAAAGTCTCACATATTATTCCCCTTCATAAAGGGGGAGACTCCACTGACCTTTCCAACTATCGTCCCATAGCCCTACTCTCCCCTTTATCTAAGGTTATGGAAAAGTGCATCCATAGGCAATTATTAGACCACCTTCTCCATAATAACCTGCTCTCCAACTCCCAACATGGCTTCAGACCTTCCCACAGCACTACTACTGCCCTCCTCTCCTTCATGGACACCATCAACAAAAACCGCAACCTTAACATGCACTCCTCTGCACTTTTCATTGACCTGTCCAAATACTTTGACATGGTAAATCACAATATACTCATAAACATTCTAAAATCTATGTCACTTGATGCACTAGCTATAAAATGGTTCCTATCCTACTTAAATAACAGACATCAAGCTGTGCTCTGGAATACCACTCTTTCTACCCAACAACCCGTTAATATTGGTGTCCCTCAAGGGTCCATACTAGGCCCACTCCTATTTTCCTTATTCATCAATGACCTTCACGAAGCAGTTCCCCAAGCTACATGCATACACTACGCAGATGATTCTACACTTATATGCTCAGCCACATCTGAATCTGAACTTCACTTCCTTACACAGAACTTATTTAGCTCAGTAGAACTATGGTTTACAAAACGCTGTCTCATACTAAATCCCCAAAAAACTAAACTTCTACTTTTTACACTTACCAATAAATCTCCACCAATTGACTTCACTATAGCTTCCAATAATAGCACTGTTATATCCCAGGATCTTACTACCAAACTGCTAGGTATCACCATAGACAACAACCTTAACTTTGACACTCATATTAATAATATCTTGAAAACAACTAACAGAAAAATAGGCTCTCTGTATAGGATCAAACCCTTCCTCACCCCTGCAACTAGAATAACTATCGCCCGCACCCATCTAATCTCTACCCTACTCTATGCCTCTCCCATTTTCACTAACCTGTCAAAAAATAACCTTAAAAAACTAGAAAACTCCTACAACAACATAGCCAGATTTGCCACTGGTAACCCTTTTAAAACACACCACTGTATTAATCTAAAATACCTAGGGTGGCTTGAATTACAGCAACAGCTAAAATATAATCAACTGACCATTGCCCATAAAATTCTTTATCAACCTGCTAAGACACCCATACCATCTAACCTTATTCATCCCTACAATAACCTGAAATCCCTAAGATCTTCACAAAAAATCCTCATAAATATTATCAAATCAAACAACAGAGCTGGAGACTCTCTGTTCACTAACACTGTTGGGGAAAATCTGGAACTTACTCCCCACTGAACTTTCAACACTTCCCTCTATTTCCTTGTTCAAAAAAAAATTTAAGCTCTTCCTTAAAACACATTGGATGTGCCCCTGTACTAAACCTGACTAACCTACATGCTCTCACTACTTGTTTCAACCCCACCTTATATGCTCTAGCTACCTGTTTCTACCTCACTGTCTCACCTCAGTAACTATCTCATCAGAATTCAACTACCATTCTACCTCTACTACCTAGCCTTACCTATTAGTATACTCTCATAAAAGTTCCAGTCTTCTCGATTAGAACTTTCTTACTCAACTTCTATTCCAGTCCTACTTTCCTTTTTTCCCCTTCTTATATCTAGAATTATATTATGTGTTTTACTATCAATCTTTCTGAACAGTTAAAATGCAGCCTCATGATAAATTGTATTATGTTTAGTCAATATTTTATGTTATATAATCTATAAACCTGTAACCACTTTTTAGCTAATACTGCTTTAGTTATTATTAATGTAGTCGATCTCATGCATGTACTTCTGGAGATATGTACTATAATTGAAGTTTGGAGCTTATCTCCCCGGGCCTCTAATGAAAATGGACATATATCCAGCTAGACTAGCCCGGTCAACAAATGTAAAATAAATAAAATAAAAATAAAATGCTAGACGTCTAAATCTCAAAATGCACTCCCTCAAGGCACTCGTTAAAATGGAGAACATTGATATCTGTGCAGTGACTGAGACCTGGTTCAAGGATCCAGAGAGCACCCCTGCATTACCAGGCTATAACTCATACCACACTTTTCAGCCACCTAACCTGGACCGGAACACCAAAGGTGGAGGTGAGTCCATATTCATTAATGATATCCACACCTCCAGGCTAGTTTGCTCAGCATAATGCATCCGAGGTTATGCAAGTGCAACTAACTCTGGGCAAAACTGCAATCCAAATTGTAGCTTGCTACAGATCCCCCACCATGCCCCAGAATTCCCACTCCTCTTTTCTTGATATACTGGAAAATATTAGGGTTCAACCAAACACACTAATAATGGGCGATTTCAACTACCCCACCATTAACTGGGAAAACTACTCATGTACCAACTCCTTCGCTCAATGCTTTCTGGAATTCATAAATTCCAATGCCCTGGATCAACTTATCCACACCCCCACCAGGGGCAGCAATACCCTAGACCTAGTCATTACCAACATGAGTGACTGGTGTTCCACATCTGAAGTCAACTCCTTGTTGGTCAGATCCGACCATAAGCTAATCACCTTAGATATCCACATCCTGCCGCAGTAAAATATTTCTCCAAAGCCAACTTCAGGCTTCTTAAGACAGAAGTGGCAAACTTCATGACACCCATGAAGATGGACAATACAGTTACGACTGCTGAAACCTACACAGATGCACTCTATAAGCACTTACACGAGTGCATGGATCGTGCTATCCCAAACAGAACCAAGATGCTATCCTCCAAAAAAAGAAAGCCAATCTGGTGGTCCCCTGCTATAAACAAACTCTACAACAGAAGGAAGAAACTGTTGCAAAAAAAGAGTAAAATTCCATGACTGGAGAGTTCCCTGGTCAGCCTCAGTAAGAAGCTGAAATCCGTTATAAGATCCTCCAAAGCTAGCTATGAAAACAAAATCACCACTGATTCTAGGGACAACCACAAAGCATTCTATAGTTATGTCAAGAATCTCAATGGCAACACCCAGATCTGCTGAGTTACAGCACAACGGCATGAAAATTACAGAAACAACTGATATTGCCAATGTCCTGGCAGATAGTTTCAGTGCTAACCTTACCCCCCTCTCACCCCCTAAAGGGCCCATATCTATACAGGAAGAATGCAGAGTCCTTGTAATCACAACTACTCAGGTAAAAGCTGCACTCTCTAAAGCCAAAAACATAGCATTCATGGGACCGGACAACATCCCAAGCTGCGTTTTACATGAACTTTAGAATGAACTGGCTCCCCACCTAAGCACTATGTTCAATCATAGTCTCACATCAGGCTTTGTGGCCACTGAATGGTGTACAGTAACAGATATCCCACTCCACAAAGGGGGAGCCACCACTGATCCTGGGAACTATTGCCCAATTAGCCTGACGAGCCTGGTCTGTAAGGCCAAGGAACGTATCATCATGGAACTCATAAAGAAAGACATTCGTAACATCCAAACTCCGGACCCCACCCAGTTCGGGTTTGTGAAAGGCAGATCATGCCTTCTGAACCTGATCGACTTCTTTGAGGCAGTCACCAAAGCTGTAGATGAGGGTAAGGTGGTTCACGCAGCCTATCTTGACCTCACCAAGGCTTTCGACACCATCCCCCATTCTGGAATTATAGCTAAACTCACTAAACTAGGTATAAATCCCTACGTCACAAGATGGGTTGCCAATTGGCTCACTGACAGAACCCACACTGTAAAAGTTGCAGACTCCAAATCTGACTTCAAACCAGTGACAAGTGGAGTACCACAGGGTTCAGTCCTGGGACCTCTCCTGTTTGGTATCTACTTCTCTGCAGTACAGGCTAACACAGAAGGCCTTTGGCTAATGAAGTTAACAGATTACTGTAAACTAGGAGCCATAGTTGAGTCCCCAAATGATGTGGACATCCTCCAGAAGGGCCTCACTGAGACAGACGCCTGGTGTCAGAGCCATGGTCTCAAGCTCAATGCCAAAAAGTGCATTGTCATCCCCTTTGGTAAAACTCTGTACCCATGAACTACCACATAGGCGGCAGTCTACTTAACGTCAAATGTGTGATAAGAGACCTGGGGACCCAGGTGGACAGTAGTCTCTCCTTTGATAATCACATCGTCACACCTCATCACAAAAGGGTTCTCATCTAGGAAAAAAGAGGTCATTGTTCCCCTCTACTCGACACTCATTAGACCCATTATAGAGTACAACGCCCCTTTTGGAATGTACCTCACAAGACATCTGCAGCAGCTGGAAAGGCCACAGAAGTACCTCACAAACAGGATTTCTTGCCTCAAACAGATGCCCTACACTGACAGTCTCAAAAAACTCCAGTTTTACTCTGTAGCATATAGCCTACTCCAAGGTGATCTCTGCCTAACATATAAAGCTATGTCAAACCCAGAGCTGTTGGACATGCTACACCTAAAGAAATCCCAATCCCTCCAAGCTACATGCTCTAGGGACCTAAACCTTGTCACCACAATAAACTGAACATGCTGGAGGGATAGATTGCTGTCCCAGAGACTTCCCATACTCTGGAACAAGCTACCCATCTATGTCAAGCAAAGTTCCTCATTAGCACTCTTCAAGAAAAATCTTGATAAGTGGATGGTTAACAGGAAATACACCCCGGGGAGCACTTCTGTGGCTCTACTCGACAGGGGCACCGGAAAATAACTTTCTTGGGTGGCGTAAGCCAGGGAACCTTGTTGGCTAGGCTTACTTAGGCCCTTGGGACGATAGCCTAGTACCTATCTTTGATTATATGGTAAAGAACAATACATGCGATGTACAATATTTGTTAATGTGAATTTGTTAATACGGTTTGATTACTTTTATATAAATGTAAATTTGCCTGTGTCACAAGTAATAAAGGTGTTTATAAAGTTGATTATTATATTTACAGTGTGGTTACATATAACAAAGCCTCATTTTTCTTTGTCATAACCTTTTACAATCATACATTTCATATTACAAAACAATGCAAATTTCATATGTAAAAATACATTTAAAGCAAATCACTTGCTCTATTATACTATTCACAGTTATCTTACATTTCCATTTTAAAACTTATGACTATGAGATTCTGATTCACCTGACTTCATATATGTAATGTCCATACTGAATCACCTGCTTTCATGTCTGTAATGTTCACATAATTGTATATAAGCTTTCAAATAATCCATGTGTTTTTATTCAATAATACGTTTATCCTACTATAGCTTCATTCTAAGAATGCTAAACCAGCCCAACTTAATATTAGATTTTTAACTAAAAAAAAGAATTGAAAACCCTGGTTATTATCATCATACCCTTATTCTCACCCCTTTCTTTCCCATAAGGAATAATTTTTACATCAGTTTAGAAAGAAAATCAATAACCTTTATAACAGATACAAACTATTTGCAAATGCACTATTTACATTTAACCACCAAATTGCTGGATGCTTTCTCTCCTTTAATGAACTTCCCTATATCCCTTTGTCAGTGGTGTCACTTACAAATTTTAGTCTTCACTACAACTTCCTCCTACTTTCTCACTTCTTCAGCTAAAACTAACCAATCATTAATGGGAAGAAAGAATAGTTGTGTTAAATCTTGCCATAATGATAGATGTCCTTCTCTTCACTGTTGCAGTATTCATTACATGAGGGAGTTCCCCGCTGTAGGTGACCCGACATCAGCCAATATACAAAAAACTTTTACTACTGTAGGGTGTGTGGTACATCACACATAGCCTGCGATCAGATGTCGGCCCTAAAAGTGACATATGCACACACCATCCTCAGAACTGACTGCCCCAGGAGGAATGCCAGCTTAAGGAAGTAGGCAAAGAATCATCCAAGAAGAAGCAAGGTCAAGGGAAAGAAGGGTGGGATAGGAATACTGCAAAAGTGAAGAGATGGACATCTATCATTATGGTAACATTTTACACAACTATTCTATGTCCATCTATTCATCTGCTGCACTATTTATTATATGAGGGAGAATAACAAAGTTCATGAAGTACGGGAGGAAGGTTTAGCTGAGGAGCTTTCCAGGAAGCCATGCAGTATGCCTCTGGCAAACCCTGCTCTGGATTTAGAGATGCCATCTAATTTGCAGTGTTTGGTGAAGGTATGGACTGAGGTCCATGTAGCTGCTTCAAGAATTGAATTTGTACCTAATCCCTTGAAAAATGCTCCAGATGAAGCAACAGCCCTGGTGTAGTAAGCCCTAACAGAGGAAGGGAGATTCTTACCATGGTGAGTGTAGCAAAAACATAATAGTCTTGAAAATCCAAGAGGAAAGAGTCTGCTTGGACACAGCCCACCCCAGGGTCCTGGGGTGGTAAGAAACAAAAAAGCTGATCTGACTTTCTAATAGCTTTGGTTTTGTCTAAATAAAATCTAAGTTGTCTGTGGACATCTAAATTATGGAGCACCCTCTCACTACGGTCCTGGGGGGAAGGGGAAAAGTACGTAAGTGGATGGACTGATTTAAAGACAACTCACTGACCACCTTAGGCATAAATGAGGGGTTTGTGCAAAGGGAAACCCTATCCTTGTGGAAGACCAGAAAGGGTGGGGATACCATAAGGGCCTGTAGCTCAGACACTCATCTGGCTGAAGTTAAGGCAAGAAGTAACACAGTTTTCCATGTGCAGTACTGCAGTGAAGTGGTGGAAGCTGGCTCAAAGGGCGGAAAAGTCAGCTTTTCCAAAACAAAGTTAAGGTCCTAGGGAGGTGGAATAGGTTTCTGGGGAGGTCTAATGTATAGGATGCCTTTAAGAAATTGTTTACCCTCAAATCTACTAGCTAAGGGGGGAAGATAGAGGCACTGAAGAGTAAGCCAAGTCAAGGTTGAGCAATTCACACAAATAAGATAAGAACTGGGGAATTTCCACTGTCAATGGGGCCTAGTTTCATTTCAGACACCAGATTGAAAATCCTTTCCATTTGGCTAAATAAAACTTAGTTTCCTGGCCTCCTGCAGGACTGTAAGCACATCCTCAGAGAAAAGGTGTCTGAAAGGAATTAGTATGCTATCACCCACAGGGTCAACTAGAGAGTTGACAGGTGGGAATGGATGAGGTCCCTTTGTTTTGTGTTGGAAGGTCCACTCTGTGAGGTAATTTGTGGTGATTGCCCTTAGCGAAATGCAGGAGGATAGAGTACCAGTGCTGTCTTGGCCAGAACGGAGTCACCAGGAAGATTTTTGGTTTGTCCTGCTGAATTTTGGACAGACTTTTGGAATGAGGGGAAAGGGAGGAAATGCATATATAAACATCCCCTTCCAATTGAAAGAAAGGACATCCACTTTCCAGACCAGAGGATGTCTCTCTCTGGCACAAAACCATGGAAGTTGTCTGTTTATGGGGAAGGTAAAGAGGTCTGTCTAAGAAATACCCCACTGGTGGACAATGTCCAGAAACACATCCCTTTGAAGCATCCATTTATGGGATCGTGTTTGGTACCTACTGAGGTAATCTGCCATACAATTCTGTGAAGATGGGATGTACACTGCCTGAGGGGTCACCTGGAATTTTACTGCAAACTCCCACGCCTGAAGAGCGAGTCTGCATAATAGACAGGAACTGCCCCCCCCCCCCTTTGTTCACATAACAGAGGACTATCATATCGTCTGTGAACAGATTTTGTGGTCCTGGTTGGAATACGGGATAGAAGGTCTGCATGGCCAATAGCAGTGCCCTCATCTCCCTTACACTGATGTGTTCCTTCAGTTGAGAGGGAGACCAGACCCTTTGTGCTTTCAGGTGGCCGAAAGTTGCTCCCCAGCCTATGTCTGAGGCATCTGTGAAGATCTCTTGGCGAGGAGCAGGAGGGTGTAAGGGTAGTCCTGGATTGAGTGACACTTGATGAACCTACCACTGAAGTTCTCTTTTCAGACAGGGGATGAGAGGAATGGAGAATTCTAGGGGGTGTTGGAGTTCCATCCACACTGACTTTAGATACCATTGCCATTTTCTCATGTGGAGCTTAGCTAAGAGGAGCATGGGAATGGTGGATGCCATGAGGCCCAAAACCCTGAGGAACTCACTGGCTGTAATGTGGTGAACCAGCAGAAGATTTTTGAAGTAAAGCCTGAGGTCCTGTACCGTTTGTGGAGGTAGAGAAACCTTCATAAGATCTGTTTCTATCCTGCACCCCAGGAAAATCTGATCGTGTGAAGGGGTGAGGACTGATTTCTTTAAGTTTATGGTGAACCCCACACTTTGTAGAAGATTGATGGTAAGGTCATCCAGATAAGGAAAAATGTGTATTCTCTGAAGTCTGCAGTGGGCAGTCACAGGAGCTAGGCATTTGGTGAAGACCCTTGGTGCAGTAAAAATTCCAAAGGGCAAGCCACAGAACTAAAAATGGCATGATGATACAGAGAAGTGTAAAAACTTCCTTTAGTTGGGATGGATGGGGATATGTGCTGATATGCATCTTTGATATCCAGGGTAATCATAAAGTTTGAGGCAAAATAAATGGAAACAAAAAGTCTGGAGGGTCATCATGCAGAAAAAAGGTACCTTAGAAAAGTATTGAGATGGGACTAGTCAAGGATGGGTCTCCAGGGACCTTACTGGGTACCAGGAACAACCTGAAATAAAGTCCTCTTCCGTATTTGTTTTTTGGGAACACTCTGGATGGTCCCTTGGTTCATCAATTCTAAAAGAACCTTCGGGAAAAGACAGAGTTGCTCCCTGGGAGATTGAGGGATGCCCCTGAAGGAGGGTTGGTGGTCCCATACCATAAAGAACCCTTTTTGAATAATGGAGAGGACACAGGAGTCTTGGGTTATGCTTTCCCATAACTTGTAGGACAGGGAAAGGTGCCAGGAAAGTGGGATGTGGGGGTGGGATAGTAAAAGAGGAAAGGGAAACTTTAGTGGTGGAGTTGCCAGATGGGCCCTAGGCTGTTGTGGTCTTCTGAAACTCTTTTTTGTTCTAGATTGTGGGTGACGTGAATGCCTATGCACAAACATAGGTTTTACAGGATAATTTCTTTGGAACTTTTGTACTGGGGAAACAAAAACGTGTTTCAATTCTTGCAATTCCTTACCCTTTTCCTGCAATAATTTGAACAAGTTAGCAGCTACAGGGCCAAACAAACACAGTTGTCCAAAGGAGCATCCATAATTTTAGCTTTTATGTCCTCAGGTAAGGTCTGGACCCTAAGCTACGAGAATCTTCTTAATACTGATCCAGATGCAGCTGCTCTAGTGGAAGCTTATGCAGCATCATAGCTGCATTTTATGGAGTGGCATGCTACTTGAGAAGATGCATCAAGCAAGGAAGTAGCCAAGGTTTTATTTTCTGACTCAGACAGGTCTGCAATTACCTGTGAAAGTTGGGACAAAAGCTCTAAAGTGAATTTGGTCAAGTCATGTGTGTTTGGTAATGTATGGTTCTAAATGCTAGCGTGGCAGAAGTGCCCAATGTTTTGCTTAGTCTATCCAGGATTCTGCTATGCAAGTCTGCCCTATGTAGGGTAGGAGGCCTCGATGTAGGCCTACATTCCAGCATATCAGATTTTATCTCTTGCCTTACAGGGATCTGAGGAATCCCCTTAGGGTTCCCCTAGGACATCTGAAACAGATGCCTGCTCGGTCTCTGGGGAGATGCTTATGCTCAGATCCAAGGTGGCCTGAACATCAGGCTCGGCCTGGGAATATGAACTGTTAGCCATGTCTCCGGGCTCTCCTCTGCCTCAAGAGAGAAGTCAGTATCCAAAGTCAAAGCAGAAGGTTCAGGCCTTTGCTTTTTGGTCTTCTGCTTCAAAATCGACTCACCTTCGGGGCCAGAGGATCCCTCCATAGTGTTTTTGAAGCGCTAATCCTCTAGGTAGACAGCTAAAGAGGATAATCTACTCCTTAAGGTCTTTTGGACAAAAAACTGACAAATAGAGCAGTTTTTGTGGTTGTAGCTTGAGCCTAGGCAGGACAGACAATGGAGACCACTATCCTTGTATGGAAATTCTCATCCACATTGGCACTTGCCCCTCTTGGATGAAATGAATCTTAATCAAATACAGTAGCAAATTAGTCAAACAAAAATTCCCCAACGGGGAACTTACCTGAATTCTGAAGAATAGCAAATGACTCAAAGTCAGACTGTATGTTGGAATCTGGCATTCAGATCTGGCAGCAGAGAAGTTCTGAGGATGGTGCGTGCATAGATCACGTTTATGGCCGACGTCCGATTGCAGCTTACATGCAATGTACCATGCACCCTACAGTAGCAAAAGTCTTTTATAAACTGGCCAACGTTGTCATGCCTATGGCAGGGAACTCCCTCATGTAATGAATACTGCAACAGATGATTAGAAGGACATCATTTGTAGTATTTTTGGTTATTGTCTTCTTAGTCACTAAGACGATTATCCGGAACAATTCCTGTGTACTTCAGGTTTCCCCTTCCCCAAGATCCAAGCCCTAAAATGAACCAATCTTCTCTTAATACAGACTCCCTCCATTTTATCTCAACTATTACTTCTTCCAAGGTCTTCTCAGTGTTTTGGAGCATTGTGCAGGTCCAAAACATATGCTTCCAGTCATTATTCCCTTCTCTACACTTTGTTTTGATCTCAGTTCTATCATCTCTTTGAGAAATTCCATCCCAATGTCTCTGGAGCTCAGTCCCCACTTGAGCTTTTTAACTTCAAGCACTAAAGCATTATATGAGAGGTAGGATCCCTGTCGGAGATTATATGTCAGTCATGCCTCCTCTCAACTCGTTACTCTATCCATTCTCGTTATCTACTCCAAGAATTTTACTTCAGTAGTATACCTTTTTCATTTACTGTAATTGTGCATCCTGTCTTGTCCTTCCATGGCTACACTTATAGGCAGGATGTCGTCTCCAGCTATGCAACCAGCTTACATATTTCTCTGCCAAAGAATTTACCAAATGAATCCTTAATTGTTGCACTTCAGATCCCCAAACTGCTTCTAGCAGATGTACCAGACCCAACCTCAAACTCTTCATTGTTAATGTCTGTTGCCATTTTATTAGAACTCCAGCCTGACAAACTTTTGACAAAAAGGTAAATTAAATGGCCTATAGATATCTTGAGGTCCCAGTCCTCCCCTGCCTCTCTTCAGTACCACTCTCTCCCAATGCACTTTTGGTTTATCATCTGCCCATATACAGTCCCTCATCCAATCCTTAATGTTGGAAACGAATGCTCTGTTTAGGGCAGTCCAGAAAGCTTGACTAACTTATAAGATACATGCCAATAGAGGATATGAACTTTTTGCTCTAGCTCTAAATTTAAATGCTTTTATTTCCTTACGTTTGTCTGTATATTCCCTAACACCCTCTCATATAATGCCTGCATTGATTCCTCATAGGTCTAAGGCACGTCCCTAAATACTTAAGCTCATACCACCACAACAATGGCGATTGCTTTGATCTAAACGGTTACACACTGGCATGTTTATCTCTAGTACTCGTCTTCTCTTTATTTTGTAACCCGTAACCTGCAACGTCTACAAAAGGTTGTAAAAGTATGAGCTATTTGCCTTATCTTAGGTGTGAGAGCAACCCATTTTTGCACATGGAGTCATGGTGTCTCTTCAAACATTTGTGTATAATGCCACTTTAAGCTCCATCATCCATCAGTGATAGATAGTTTTTCCAAATATGGAGCAAATAACAATGGCACTAGTGGGCAGTCTTGCCTACCATCTCTTGTTAAGTTTATCATGTCATTTTCTAATCCCTGCACTTTTATTCTGGCTGTGGCGCCAGTATACATCTCCCATATGATCTGCACAAAACCTGTAGAGAATCCTATCTCATCTAGAACCATAAAAAGAAACTCCTAATCGATCCCTTCAAAAACCTTTTTGGCATCCAGTAAAACTACAGCAAGGTCTTCACCTCTGTTGGTGGCATCTTGTATTATCATAAGAATAAGAATATTCTCAGATTTGCATCTTCCTTTTAGAAATCCACAATGTTCAGGGGCCACAACTTGTTTTATACCATCTGTCTACCAACCTGCCATGGTGACTGCAAACACCTTAAATCATAGTTAAGAATTATACAAACTAGAGAAGCTTAAAATTCCAACCCTCCATCGGAGGTGTCACTATTACCCCTCTCTCAAAGTGTCCAGAAGACTATCTCCACTAATTATAAGATTAAACATCAGGACCCATGTCTGGATCAAATTACCACCCCCTAGCTTCCATACCTCAAACAGGGATTCCATCAGCCCCTGGGGACTTCTTTGTTGCACTTTTACTTACAGCTTCCCAAACCTCCTGCAGAGTTATACATTTAAGGAGGTTTTCTGATGCCACCCTAGTTATCTTTGGAAGGCACACTTTCTGCCGATAAGCTCTTATTCGTTCCTCTCAGTAAGCTGATTTCCAGTGTATAATTCTGCATATTTTCTAAACATATCCCCTACTATTTCTCTGGAAGTAACTATCACTTCCTTAACTAGAATACTCCTCTTTCCATTTTTTATTGGAGTAGCTGTGCCACTAATGCCTTTATATCCTTGGAGGTGGCAGCATAGCTAACTCCTTTATGGTAACTCTGTGCACTAATACATGTTTATCCTCCATTAGCTGTAGTTCTGCCTTGAAATCCCTTAATCCCGTCTCATCTTTGTCTCTGTAAAATTCTTACGGAGTCCAAGAGCTCCCTCCTACCCCACACTCTCTATAGCTCTATTAATTAAGTTTACACATTATACATTATTTTAGCTCCCTCTTAAGATTATCCCAGATCTCCAATGTCCTCGTGAATATTTAAACTCCTCTCTGTGATGATGTCCAACTGTTTCACCTGGTTCCCTATTCTCCAAAATTTAGGCTGGAAATCTCCAGTTTGCATACTGAGGTCCTCTCTCTTGACCTGTGAGATATGTCTGAATGTAAGAATTATCCAAGATTATCACTGGACCCAACCTTTACTAAGTCCCTATATTCCACTGATATTAAAGCTTTGTGAATCCTAGATGATGTTCTCCGTGTCGGACTATAAGTACAGCTCTCATCCCCAAGGGAGTCTCCTATCAACTCTCAACAGGTCCATTAACCTTACTTGGATAGAAGGAAGTTTCTTTGCTCACCAGTGGGAGTGGGGAGCCTTGAGCAGCCTACCTGTCCTTGGGGGAAGTGACCTCAGCACAAGAAGCTGTAGTAATTGGTTGTTTGGGACCATTTCCAGCTCTTTTGTAGTTCACTGTTTAAAATCCACCTCTGGGCGTTTTTTTCTGGCTATACTGCTCAGACAAGCTCCACGTGGGTTTACAGACTGGTCCTAGCAGCAGGGAACTCAGAAAAGCGACTACTGGATTTAAGTATCTTTGCTTGTTTTTCACTTAAAATAGCTTCTGTAGCTTACCTTGAAATAGCCTGAACTGTTTTTTAACTGATTGCTGCACTATTTTAAAAATATGCACTTAAAGTTACATTTAGTCTAATTTGATCGAAAGTTTGCTTGATTGTTTGTTTAATTTAACTGTGGAGGCTGCCCACTAAAGTGCACTAGCCTGTGTAACTTATTTATCACTGTTTCTGCATTTTCTGTGTGTTTCTACTAAAAAAACAAAAAAACAAAAAAATAATCCTTGTTTTCCCGCCTTCCTCGACTAGTTTAGACCAGTTTACAGGCATTGCTGTATTCTGGGCTGTGGTGTAGTTCCTGTGTTGTTCATTACCTTACTTGGATTGAAGGAAGTTTCTTTTCTCACCAGTGGGAGTGGGGAGCCTTGAGCAGCCTACCTGTCCTTGGGGGAAGTGACCTCAGCACAAGAAGCTGTAGTAATTGGTTGTTTGGGACCATTTCCAGCTCTTTTGTAGTTCACTGTTTAAAATCCGCGTTTGCACGGCTTTGCGTGGTCGTGCGCAAAACGCAGCGCCGGTTAAACTTTTTCTGGCTCCGCCAAGTCTGTTCTTCAATTTTTCCCTTAGGGAAGCTCTACTCTTAGTAAAACCAGACTACTCACTGTATTATAAGCCTAGCACTTGTTCTCAACACTTCTCTACTAAGTAAGCACTCTCGTACTAAGTAAAGCACTACATCTACTTACCACCCCGGTGAATACCCACTTCCCTTAAAGGTATACCACTCCCTTATACTGTTCTAGCATGTCGCGTGGTAGATTACTGGCGTCATCTCCAGTTCAGCTGATCAATCTGGGCATCTTGAGACAATGCTACAATTGTCTCATGTACACAGACAACCGTCTCCTCCTCCCAACAAACACAAATACATGTGAGAGATGCAACTATATAGCCAAAATGGAGGCTGAACTCTCTCAACTCAGGGCTGGCATGACCAGACAGGAGGAGATGGCAACCACACACACAACAATCCCAGTCCCACATAGACCCACCACAACTGCAAACCAAACACGTAAAAACACAAAGACACACTTGGAGGCTCTAATAAAAAAACTTACCAAAACAACAGAGGCTCCCAAAGCAGATATCCAAAAATCCACCACCTCAAAACAAAACACATGCAACACATACTTCAATAAATCAGTGTGTCGACCAATCGCAGCCCTTAAGGCCAAACACCTTGCCTGATACACTAGTAATAGGTGACTCCATAGTCAGACACACTGATGTCCCACTGACCAGGCTGAACAAGGAGAAGGTGACTGTGAGCTGTCTATCGGGAGCTAGGATCCGCCACATAACACACGCACTCAGGTCACTCCAAAGCAAGTACAAATATGACTCCGTCATTGTCCATGCTGGTGTGAATGACCTGAGATGTACCTCCCTGGACTACATGAAAAAAGACATAGAGGAGCTCTCCGATTATGTAGCCCAGGCTGGTATGACCCTGACCCTGAGCAGCATCTTGCCCTCACCAAGAATGATACCACAATACAAAGACAAGATGACCAGCTTTAACAATTGGCTCAAGTACTGGTGTCATTCTAAGGGGATCCAATTTCTGTCTTCCTGGGATGATATGTTGGACAAGCCACGCTGCTTCGCAAGGGACGGCTTACACCTATCACCAGTGGGCTTCCGGATATTGGCTAAGGCTCTTGCCACCCCCATAGTGCCTTTTTTAGGCAAGGCTCAAAAGACAAACCCACTTCCTTAGAAAACAAAAATGGAAAAAAACTAAGGGTAATGCTGCTCAATGCCAGAAGTCTAAACCTCAAGATGCAGGCACTTGATGCACTCCTCAGCATGGAGAACATCGACGTCTGTGCAGTAACTGAAACCTGGTTCAAGGCTCCTGAGAGCACCCCAGCGCTACCAGGCTATACCTCATACCATGCTTTTCGGCCCCAAAACCCGGGCCGAACCACAAAGGGAGGGGGAGTGTCCATATTCATAAAGGATACCCACACCTCCAGGTTAGTAACAACACATGAAGCATCAGAGACCATACAGGTGCAACTAACCATAGGCAAAACTGCTATACAACTGGTAGCATGTTACAGACCACCCTCCCAATCTCAAGAATCCCACTCAGCCTTCCTGAAGACATTGGAGGATATGAATATATCACAAAATACCATCATACTGGGAGACTTCAACTACCCAAACATAGATTGGGTACATTATTCTAGCCCTAATACCCTAGCCCAAAGGTTCCTGAAGTTCATAAATTCAAATGCACTGGAACAACTAGTCACCTCTCCCACTAGGGGAGATAATATAATAGACCTGCTCATCACAAACATGGGGTCAAAATGCTCCACACCGGAAGTATACCCCTCACTAGTGAGATCTGACCACAAACTAATCACCCTGGATATACATATCCCACCTTCACCCCCAGCACAAAAGACCACAGTGAAAAACTTCTCAAAAGCAGACTTCACTCTTCTTAAGACTAAGATGGTATCCTTTAAGCCCACTGTGCCAGGGGATACCACATCCCACAATGCTGAATCCTTCACAAATGCTTTCTATGGACATCTCCAAGAATGCATGGATCATGCAATCCCAAACAAATCCAAGTCTCTCTCCACCAAAAGTAAGCGTCCTGTCTGGTGGACCTCAGCCATAAACAAATTGTATAACAAAAGAAGGAAGCTACTGCACGTCAGAGCGAAATCCCATGAAGGGAAGACATCTCTGATCATCATTAGCAGAAAACTATGTTCTCTCATAAAAATATCCAAGGCAAACTTTGAGAGAAAAATCGCTAAGGACACTAAAGATAACCACAAAGCCTTCTTCAGCTATGTTAGAAACCTGGGCGGAAACCCCCAGATATGCTCAGAGTTGGTTCACAACAACAAAAAATACACTGAACCCACAGATATTGCTAATATTCTGGCTGACAGGTTCAGTGCAAATTCCTCGCCTCCCTCACCCCCAAAAGAAGAAATACTTATCCCAGCTGAATGTAATCTCTCTGTCATCTCAGATGTCCAAGTGAGAGCCGCCCTAAACAAAGCAAAAAACACAGCATCAATGGGACCTGACGGTATCCCGGGGTGCGTGTTACGTGAACTCCAAGAGGAGCTAAATCCACACATAAAAATGCTATTTAACCTTAGCCTTACTTCGGGATATGTACCTGAACACTGGCGTACAGCAACAGTGGTCCCACTCCACAAGGGGGGTGCCTTTACAGACCCTGGAAACTACCGCCCCATAAGCTTGACTAGCCTGGTCTGCAAAGCTATGGAAAGAATCATTATGGAACTCATAAACGGAGACATAGGGAACCTACAGACGCTTGACCCCACCCAGTTCGGCTTTGTAAAGGGCAGATCCTGCCTTTTAAACCTGGTTGACTTTTTCGAAACAGTCACTAGAGCCATTGATGAGGGCAAAGCAGTCCATACAGCATACCTGGACTTGGCTAAGGCCTTCGACACGATATCCCACTCAGGCATCATAGATAAGCTAAACAGCTTAAAAGTAAACCCTTATGTCACTAGATGGGTTGCAAACTGGCTAAAGGACAGAACCCATAAAGTTAAAATCGCTGGAGCAATGTCTGACTCAAAGCCAGTCATAAGTGGTGTCCCACAGGTATCTGTCCTGGGACCCCTCTTGTTCGGCATTTATTTCTCAGATGTTAAAGCAAACATGGGAGGGCTGTGGCTGACAAAGTTCGCAGATGACTGCAAACTAGGTGCCACAGTCGATACACCAGCAGATACACACATCCTACAAAAAGGCCTCACTGAAACGGACAACTGGTGCCGTAGTCACGGCCTTAAACTAAATGCCAAAAAATGTATAGTCATCCCTTTTGGAAAAAACAAAGTACCCACAAATTATCACATAGACAGCAACCCACTGAGTACGGAAAAAGTAATCAGAGACCTAGGGACCCAAGTAGACAGCGACCTCTCATTTGACACCCATGTTGCCAAAGTGGTTAGAAAAACATTCTACCTTGCACACCTCATCATGAAGGGTTTCGCATCCAGATCCAAGGATGTCATTGCACCCCTATATTCCTCCCTCATCAAACCCATGATTGAGTACAATACCCCATTTGGTATGTACCTCACCCGGCACTTGCAACAGCTGGAGAGACCACAAAAGTACCTCACCAAAAGGATCAAGGGTCTCCAACATATGTCTTATTCTGCCAGACTAAAGAAACTTCAGCTCTATTCAGTAGCATACCACCTGCTCAGAGGTGATCTCTGCCTGACGTACAAGGCCATGTCCAACCAGGATCTGATGGACATGCTCCACCTCAGAAAATCCAAATCCATCAGGACCATGAGAGCTAAAGACTTAAACCTCGGCACAAGTATGAATAGGACATGCTGGAGGGATAGATTCATAACCCAAAGGCTTCCCATGCTTTGGAACAGGATCCCAGTTCGTATTAGGCAGAGCCCCTCACTGACTCTCTTCAAGAGAAATCTTGATGAGTGGATGGGAGATCATAAGTTTACCCCAGGGGTCACATCTGTGTCACTGCTAGACAGGGGCACAGTAAACTAATTCTATTATATAAGGGACCTTCACTGTGTCACTACTAGACAGAGGCACAGTATTCTTGATTTATTCTGTACATTTTTGTACCATTTCATGGGGTGGCAAAAGCCACATCACTATGGCTAGGCTTACAAATGTCCCAGGGCAGATAGCCTAGTACTATACTATGAAACTATAAGTCACAGTGTCTGCAGGAAAAACGTGGTATTTTTCTTCCCTTGTAATTCTAATGTTCCTGCCTGTCACCTTGATTTCCACATATGATAAAAATCACATTTCAGTCCAGACAATATGAAGAATACCTTCCTGAATCTGGATTATTAGCAATAATAAGTCTCTTACCTGGCTACACTTGATTTGCAGAGGTACTACATTAATATTAATATTGTCAAAACTCCTTTGATTATTCCTTCCCATCCCACTAAGCATTCACCCTAATGCCAAAACCTGTTTTTATTTTTCTAGTTGCAATTTGCCCTCAACCAAAATTACCACCCCTCTTTTCCTGGCTTCTTCATAACTACTTTGTGCTAAAACTCTATAACCCCCTATGAGCCAACTTAAGATGTTTCTCCATACCCAGATGTGTTTCCTGCCATAATGAATAATGTAAAAACTATCTTCGCACTAAGAAGGTTAATAACTCTCTCTGTTCAATGGATTTTTCAACTAATTTACATTCCAAAACACTAAGCCTGAGTCTTCTGTTCTCCTGTTATACACAGTCACTAATCCCTACTTTGCCTGTGACATCCATTCTGCATTGCTAAGGGACTATCTTCAAATGAATTCATCTTATTGCTCCCATCCTCTCATAGCTAACCATGTCATAGCTGCATGTACAGCCTTTTAATCTAAGGCTATAACTTTCCATCCAACCAGCTGACAATCTTTGCCACTCTTTTCCCTCTCCCTCCCTAAAGAAACTAAAAACCATCTCAAACTTGACAGTTCCATCCTAATAGCCAAATACATCAGTCTCAACTTCCAAGGTGGGAGCATTCTGCCCTTTCTAGGTGAGAATCTATTGTCAATATAGCCCCCTCCTCAGGGTGGTGACAAACTGCTACTGCAAGAGGCAATTTTCTGGGCTTCCACGCCATTTTCTCTAGACAGTACAGTTGTGTAAGCCATTAGATCACTGTTGCAGTAGCCTAAGTTATGCGGGGTCCCACACCCACCAACCAGCTCTTCAAAGCTAATGGCAACCCTCCATGCCTCCCACTTGTTAGGAGTTCAAGCAGAGCTCCATATAAAGGCAGTTACTCTGCAAAAAGCTTCAGAGCACTCTTGCAATAAGAAGTAAGTCAAGAGCCCTGAAAGAGGAAAAATGCTAGTAAATATAATACAGCAGCAACTGTATACACAAATGGTGTGTATATATATATATATATATATATATATATATATATATATATATATATATATACATACACATATAGATGTGTATATACATACACATATAGATGTGTATATACATACACATATAGATGTGTATATACATACACATATAGATGTAAACATATATATATATATATATATATATATACATATATAGATGTATATATATATATATATATATATAGATATATAGATATATATAGATGCATATAGATATTTATATATATATATATATATATATATATATATAGAGAGAGAGAGAGATATGTTTATCTATATATATATATATATATATATATATATACATATATATATATGATATATATAGATCTAGATATATATATATATGTATATAGATATATATAGATGTGTGTGTGTATATATATATATATATATATATATATATATATATATATATATATATATATCTCAATCTATAAATATATATCTATACACACACACACACACACAAACTCTGGAAAAAAAACACGAAAAGACGAGATCTTGGGGGGGTGGAGAACAGATACTGCAGCAGTAATCTATCACAGTGTTTACTGTTATGGAAAGTTTACTTTTATACAAAGCTGGCCTTAGCTGAAATGGTGCCCTAGGCGAAGTAGTGTTTAGGCGCCCCTTAAGCCCCACCCACACCATACTTCTGAAACACGCCTGAGACACACCCACAGGTAGCTCACTCCCCATAAAAGCCACTCCCAAGTTATTTTCTTCAATTATTTTAATGCATGAAAATCAGTGAATACGTTATCATACTATAGGAAGAAAAAAAACCTTGCAATGTAGTTAACCTGCAATTGAAGGTGGAATTTTCCTTTAATAACAAACCTGCATCAGTCCTTATATAACTAAGTGGGTTGCAAACTGGCTCACAGGCAGGACCCACAGAATGAAAGTTGCAGACTCCAACTCAGACTGTCGACCAGTCACAAGTGGAGTCCCACAGGGCTCGGTCTTGGTCTCTCTCTTGTTTGGCATCTAATTCTCAGAAGTCCAGGCCAACACAGAGGGACTCATGCTGACCAAGTTCGCGGATGACTGCAAGCCAGGAGTCAACTCTCCAAGTGATGCAGACATCCTGCAAAAGGGCCGCTCTGAGACCAATGACTGGTGTCGGAACCATGGCCTTAAGCGTAACACCAAAAAATGCGTCATCATTCCCTTTGGAACAAACTCAGCCCTCTCGAGTTATGACATTGATGGGAGCCAGAGATCATAACCTCAATACCACAATCAACAGAACATGCTAGAGGGACAGGTTCATCTCCCAAAGACTGCCCATACTCTGGAAAAAGCTTCCCATTCATGTCAAGCAGAGCACCTCACTTGCCCTCTTCAAGAGAAATCTTGACGAGTGGATGGGTAACAGAAAATTCACCCCAGGGATCACACTAGTTGCCCTACTGGATAGAGGCACTGTAAACAAACATAGGGAGCCATGGTGTCAGGGAAAATTTTTTGGGGCAAGGATTATAAAGGCTCCTGGGCCATTAGCCTAGTACACACCTATGAACTAAGAGGGCTGGCAGAATGACCTCATCTGTTCACCCGACTCTAAATTCTCACAGTATTCCTCTTTGAAGCGGAGATGGGAATTTAATACAGATGGCCACAATACACATCCAAATGCTTATGGCAGTGCCTGGGGCCTCCCCTCTTTTGACTGAAATAATGGACAAAGGCACTTCCCCAGACTCAGCGTCTCTGTTTCTATTCAGCGCTGTGGGGTACCTTTTAATGCTTTAACAGCTCATTTACATTTCCCTTATTTTTCTTAAAGTTAGCCTCTGCTGTGCCAGTATCCTCTATTAAAACATATACATTTAATTCAGCTGCAATAATACATGTACATTTCTCTTCATTTCAGCAGGGTGGATTGTTGATGCATTTCAACACAAGCAAAGCTCACAAATACATTTTCAGCACAAGCATCTGTACAAAATCAGTTTGATATACAAATGACATACAGTTCTAATACATTTGTAAGACAAGCACCTTGTATAAATCAGTTTGATATTCAACGGACATATCATTCTTTACAAAACTCCAGCTGGCTGTGCTGGCACTTGCCCATATCATTACAGTGGTACACAAACCAGGCTGTTGTTCGGCCAGCCGAGAGTATAGCCGGTGTGTCAGTTGACAGTACCCAAGTATACGACAATTTGCACAGAAACCTTATATTGTGATTTTGCAAACATCTGCAAGGTACTCTTATTTGATTTCATAAGTATTCACACACACACAAATACTTGGAGGAAGTAATGCTAGGCTACTTAATTAGCCAACATAATGTTAATTGATTTTTAACCAGAGCTGGGGTAATATAATTCATTCACATCATTTCTGAGGTGTGGCACAACACTAAGGTAAACATTTCCCACTAGCATTCTGAAGGAAATGTTGTGTTGGCAGAGCAAGCATCCTACCACTGGTAGCTTAACGACATGTCTGGTGCCATATGAAGAAAAAAAAGAAGTTATGTACTCACCATAACATTCCATCTGAGTAGTTATACTTCATTTTCTGCAATCTGTGGGTATTCGGATCCATATCGGATCCGAGCCGGCAACATTTTATCAAGCTTCTGCTCCAAGCTCCTCCCCTTACCCATAATCTCTCACATCTCCTACCTTCCCTCAGATTGAATTTGCCAGTAACCAAACTATTAGCAACTCAATAACGTTAACCTAGAACAGGTTCGGGGGAAGGAGGGAGGGACGGTTGCAGAAAATGTAGTATAGCTACTCATATGGAACATTGTGGTGAGTACATAACTTTTTTATCTGAAGTAAACTTCATTTATCTGCAACCTGTGGGACAGAGTCCCCAGCTACCAAAACTCCTGGGAGGCCCTCATGGAAGGATATTCCTGAGCACCGCAGAGCCAAAGGATGCTCTCTCTCTAGAGATCAAATCCAACTTATAATGAGAAATAAATGTATGTGACCTTGCCCAGGTCGCTGCTGCACAGATATCATCCAGAGAAACCCTAGACCAAAAAGCATCAGAAGTTGCCATAGATCTGGCAGGATGAATTTTAATAGGACCAGGTGGGGATAGGCCTTTATCCCTATAGACTTGCAGTAGACATTGTGTAATCCATCTGGCTAAGGAGACCTTGGAAATGGCCTTGCCCAAAGAGGGTCTAGAAAAGGACACGAATAATTGGTCAGACTTACAAAATTGTTTAGTCCTGTGTAAAAAGAAATGAAGCTGTCTATGAACATCTAGCAAGTGCAGCTTATATTCACCCTTGTTCTGGAAATTTGGAAAGAACACAGGCAGATTAATCATCTGGTTAATATTAGATTCAGAAGCCACTTTCAGTAAGAAAGAAGGGTTTGTGCAAAGCAAAACCCTATCTTTATGAAAGATCAAGTAGGGGGGCACGTCAGACAAGGCTTAGATCTCAGAAACCCTTCTAGCTGAGGTAACGGCCACTAAAAAGGCTGTCTTCCAGGACAGGAATTTTAAGTGTACTGATGCTGCTGGTTCAAAAGGGGGTGCCACCAATGCCTGCAGAACTAGAGTAAGGTAGCAAGGAGGGATGGAATTCTTAACTGGAGAATGCAAGAGAAAAGTACCTTTGAGAAAGGCCTTGCACAATCTCAAAGAGGCCAGAGCATTAAAATTTTCGCCGATATGAAAATTAGATATGGCTGCCAGTTGTACTTTCACTGTGGATGAACTAACCCTTGTTGAAAAATATAGGACAAAAACTCCAACACTGCAGGAACCAGAGCTGTAAATGGAGCTATGTTTCTCTGAGAAGCCCAAATAGAGAAGCATTTCCATTTGCTGCAATAAATCTTCCTAGTGGAGGCTTTGAGGGATGCCACCAGAATACTCTTTACAAAAGATGATAAACTGGGAGTCCTAGCGATCAAGGGAACTGGAGCAACCAAGTCGTCAGCTTGAGACTGTCCAGGTTGGGTGGACTGATATCCGAACAATGGGATATGAGATCTGGGCAGGGATCCAGAATCCGCGGAGGACTTAGAGCATGAGACCAGACGAAGGGAAACCACACTTGACAAGGCCAAAACGGGGCAATGAGGATCACTTTGCACCCGAGTCCATAAGCCTTCTGAAGAAACTTCGGAATGAGAGGTAGCGGGGTATAGGCATACAGTAACCCGGGAGGCGAAGCATGGACTAGAGCGTCTCTGGGGAAGTCCCCTGGGGAGGGGATCAGAGCGAAGAACTCGCTGCACTTTGCATTGGAAGGAGATGTGAAGAGATCGCAGCAAGGGTGACCCCATGCTAGGAAGATCTCCTCCGCTACGGACTGCTTCAGAGACCACTCATATGGCATTAGAATTGCCCGACTCAATCTGTCCACTAAAATTTTGGAGCATCCTGTGATGTGCGTTGCAATCAGAAGCAGACTGGTGGAAATCACCCACTCCCACACTTTCATGGCCTCATGGCAGAGAGGGTAAGATCTGGTCCCTCCTTGTTTGCTGATGTACCAGACAATGGACATGTCTGACTGAACTGCAATCGTCCCCGGGGGAAGAACAGTGTGAAAGGCTTGGAACGCTGAAAGCACTGCCCTCATCTCCAGAACACTGATACGCAATCTGGCCTCAGTCTGGGACCACGTGCCTTGGACTGTCCTTCCCAAAAAGTGCCCCCCCACCCGAGCTGAGAGGCGTCCATGGTCACTGTGGCTCGGGCTGGGGTATTAAGAATGGATGACCTGCCAAGATTTCTGGCGATTGGAACCACCAAATAAGAGAAATCTTGCAGGCTCTGCTGATCCGTATAGGGTAGTCCATGGGGAGGTCTAACCAAGACCACTGAACTGCAAAGGTCCACTGAAGCAGCCTCATGCGAAGGTGCGCACATGAAAGAATTGAAATTGCTGCGGCCATTGGAGCCTAGGGCTCAGAGAACGTCGCTCGCTATTGGTGTCTTGGGGCCAAGGATCACTGACACATGGGCCCGTAGGTTCTGGACCCTGTCCTGAGTGAGAAACACTTGTAATAGTAGAGTGTCCAACAGTGCCCCTATAAATTCCAAGGTCTGTGTTGGGTTCAGGTGGGACTTGGAGATGTTGATGGTTATCCCTAGACTGACTGCAAGATGCAGGAAGGAGTCTCTGGCCATGCAAAGTAGACGCTTGGTGGCAGTAGCGAGGAGCCAATCTTCTAGGTAAGGAAACACCTGAATTCCCTGAAGCCTCAGGTGAGCCGCTACTACTGCCATAACCTTGGTAAACACCCTGGGGGCTGTGGTGAAACCAAACGGTAGGGCTCTGAACTGGAAATGATTTGCTCCCAGCCGGAAGTGAAGGAATCTCCTGGAGCTTCTGCAAATCTTGACGTGATAGTAAGCATCCTGGAGGTCTATCGAGCACATCCAGTCGCATTCTCGGAGATAAGGTAGAATGGACTGTAAGGTGACCATTCGGAATTTCTGCTTGGCTACAGACAGGTTCAGCGTTGACAGGTCCAATATGAGTCTGAGGTCCCCCATCTTTTTTGGCACTAAAAGGAACCTGGAGTAAATGCCTAATCTGAACTGATCTGGGGGGACCGGTTCGATGGCCCAATTGTAAAGCAGCTTTGAAATTTCATGCGCTGCGGCCTCCCTTTGAGCGGGTGGAACATCTGGGAGGCGCTTTGATTGAATGGGTGGGGTAATGAATGGGGATGGAGTATCCTCTGGATATTATTTGGAGCACCCAAAGGTCCATCGTGATGGACTCCCAAGCTGTTAGGTGCAATGACAATCTTCCCCCGACTGTCTCCAGAGTGGGACAGTCGGGCAACCCCTCAGGGTTGCTGCATGGGTCTGTCCGAGAAGGTCTCCGTAGACCCAAAGCTCCTCGGACCCCCTCTGCCTCTGGAGCGGCGTCTGTCTTGTCCCCCTCTGCCTCTAGGGGATGAGTTGTCCTGAGTGTCCTGGAAAAACTGAGATTTCAGAACCACATCTTCTTCTGCCCTCTCTGATTCCTAGAAAAGGATCTTTGAGGGCTAGAGAAGTGGACTGCGACGGCAGACAGAGTCTTCCCATCCTTCTTGCTCTGGACTAAGGTGTCACGAACTGTCTTCCCCAAAGGGAGGAACTGTCAAAGGGAGTATTTGTGAAAGATGCCTTGAAGGGGTCCGCGAATTGACAGAGTCTGAGCCAGGCGTGCCGCCTCATAGCTACGGCGGTCCCAGCCGCCCTGGCCACTCCTTCCATGGCAATGGAAAGACGACGCATGGACGTGTTTGAAATGGATTTCAGAGTTGACATTTTCACCGAGAACAGCCATTTGTCCTCTGGCGACAAGGACTTTGGGGGGGGCGACACAGCGAATTCTGTGACCAGGTCTCGCTGGAGTTGAATGACGTCTGCCAAATAATTCAACGCTCGTATGGAAAACGTCACTGAAGAAGAGACTCGCTTCCCAAAGCGATCCACCACCCTAGACTCTTTGTCCGGAGGGTGGACCGAAGAACTTTCCTGAGCCAGTTCTCTCTTGGTGGTAGCTGCCACCACCATAGCATCCACAGGGGATCCCTTGTACCAGGCCTGTCTGTGGGAGGAGAAAGGATCCTGTCTGGGCATTTTGGTATTGGCTCTATGGTGTCAGGCTCCTTCCATGCCCGCGTGGTAATAAGATCCGCTAATGGATCTGCAGGAGTGGTCACCCAGGATGTAGATGGGCCCATGTCAAAGGCCTCAAAGAATGCTGACTCATCCATTGAGGGTTTTGGGACTGACCAACCTCCCCTCTGGTGGAGGATTTCCATGATGTGTCCAAAGGAGACATCCTTGGGAGGTGACCTGGGGGAACCCTCATCTTCATCCAAGTCAGTATCTTCTGTAAGGGACACAGGGGAGTCCATGTGCCTCCTCTTACACAAATGATTATGAGGGCTCGTAAGTCACTGGCGGTTCCACGATGGGATCCACCTGGGGGTCCTCTGGCACGGGCTGTCCCTGGGACAAGCTGATAGGTGTTGTGACCAAATCCAAGGCAGCCTGGGCAGAGTCCAAGGCAATGGGCTGGGGTCTCAATCCCTGTGAGAGAACCCTCTCCACCACGTCGAAGGCCAAAGGAGAGGGCACCTCCTTGGCAACCAACAAGGAAGAAGTTCTCCCCAGCTCCGTGGTGAAGATTGGGGCTGAGGCCAAGGTAGCCAGGGTTCTGAAGGAACAGCTCGGATCCAACAAAGTCAGAGCCGAAGACATCTCCATTCCCTCGGATCTGGCTCCCTGTTCTTGGCCCAGACAGTTGCTTGGATCCGAACAAGTCTGATTCGAGGAACACAAGGTAATGGCCAGCATCAAGGTTGGAGGAACTGTTGGCACCGAACCCCCAGCTCCGATGATACTCGGATCCATAAACCCAGAAAACGCTGGTCGGATTGGGTAAGGAGAGATAGGATGGAAGAAGGGCATAGAGGTCCCCTCTCCGGCCAGAGAGGGGCCTGACAAGACTCCTATTTGGATTTGGGTCCGAATGAATCTCTGCACCATCCTGTCCACATCAAGCTCTGACAGTTTCCAAGTCGACCGCGAGGAGGTGACAGACTTGGATCTGGTCCTGTGAGACGACTTCGAAGAAGGCCTCTGGTCCAAAGGTTCCGTCGGCTCCAGGGAGAACCTCGGGGAATGGAGCTGAGGAGAAGTAGTCCTAACAACTTTTGCAGGTGGACTGGGAAAAGGCTCCTGCTCAGGAGATCGCCTGCAGTACCTCTCTACCCTTTCCTCTCTCTCTTTCTTGTCCTTATCCTTAGATTTTGTCCTCGCCTCGGCAGGCTTACAGAGAGGTTGAGTCCCAGGGTGGGGGGTTGGTCGGCTACAGGAGCCGATGTCGAGGCCACCGTCTCTAAAGCAGAAACTGGAAGCAGGCCCTTGGCTACCAGTTTCACCTACCTCTCTTTTAGGGCCCTGGGGTTGAACCCTGTACACACAGCACATGGCAGACTAAGATGGGGAACGCCCAGGCAAATAACACACAGAGTGTGGCCATCAGCCGGTGAAAGCTTGTGTCCACACACTGTGCATTTTTTAAACATTGGTTTAGGCTGGTCAGCCATAACACACTCCACTCAGCGAAACACTAAACTAGACACGCACACACACAGGGGTTGGCTAGGCCTACTCTACCTCAAAAACACAAAGCCTACTCTACCTCAAAAACACAAACTTTGTAAACTACATTTTTTTTTTTTTTTTTTTTTGTAAACAAACTGACAAGATGAAGGGTTGCTCACAAACAACTACTCAAACACATTAATTTAAGTATCAAAACTTCCTCTTACTACACCCAACTTGGAGCTGTGGAGACCACGATGCATATGAATGAAGCAGCAAACGAGATCTGAAGGAACTACGGTAGGAAATGTGTGGGATTATGGGTAAGGGGAGGAGCTTGGAGTAGATGCTTGATAAAATGCTGCTGGCTCTGATCCGATATGGATCCGAACACCCACAGGTTGCAGATAAATGAAGTTAACTACTTAAGATCAATGGATTACCTGGTTTGCATATGAACAGTTTTTAAAAACTTTCAGAACAGAAAAGCTTGATAACATAAGCGAGTGTACTTGTTACCATACCTCTCAACCTCTAGGCCCTAGAAATCTGGACAAGGACAAAGACAAAAATAATGGGAGAAAGATGCCCAAAATCAGGGATAATTTTTGATATATTGCTCTTATAAACCCAGAAGCTTGTAAGAATAATAGGGCTTGCATTCGCAAGTGTCATCATATAATGACCTCGATCACTTCAGTCCTCAATGGTTTGACAGAAAACCAAAACTTTTACGAGAAAGAGGGCTAAAATAGGACAGAAAACTTCTAACTTCTGCGAAAATCCAGACATCTGAGAGGTATGAATGCCGATGATAAATCTATCTCCCACCATCCATTCTAAATTCCACCATAGAGCTACCAGTGCTTAAATAAAACATTTTTCTTTAGCCAGTCTTGTTTTAAAAAGGCTAGTAACTTGCCTTCCTAGTTCTTACTTTAAGTCAGTAAGTACTATAAAAGGAAAACATGTTATGAATACACGTTCTGAGACACCCTGGCTGTAACTTAAGAATCAACATACAGGTTTTAAGTGTCTAAAGTGAGATTTAAAATCTTCTCAGTGCTGCTGCTACTGAGTGGGGATGGGCGCAAACATCACAGTACTGTCAGGACATACTCAGGGATGGGGAGCCGAGAAGAGCGCAAACTTTTGTCTCTCGAGTCCTGGTGTGGTGTGTTTGAAAGATGAAGAGATCAAAACGAAAAATAATAAAATTTAAATAAATAAAATGCTCCCATTATGAGGCCATCCAGTATGGTGCCCTAGGCAGTCGCCTAGTTTGCCTAAGCCCGGCCGTGCTTACATAACTGTACCATATTCAACATTAGACTGCTGTTGTGGCAGCCTAAGCTATTTCTGCAGATTAACATAGCTTAGAAACAAAAAAGGGAAGAGGAAATAAGTTAAGAATCCAGGAGCCCTGGAGATTGGTACTAGCAAAGCTGGTCTAGATCTGGAAAAGGAATCCATACTGTAATGCACTGAAAATGAATGCACAGAGGACTAAGTTGCTGTCTGTAGAACACTTCTAGAGTTCAATCCTTTTGCAAAAAGCAATCGATGAGACAAAAGTTGCAGTGGAAGGGCCCCAAACCCTATCTGTAGAGGCTTGTTATGGTGAGAATAGCAAAAACAAATAGCATGACACAACCAGCTAGACATTATCGACTTTGAGACTGGTTGTCCACTCATCTAACCTTCACAGGAGACAAATAGATTATCAGCTGAGTTTTGTCTAGGTAGTACATGAGCTGACTGTGGATATCTAGATTATGAAGAATTTTTTTCTCCCCAGACAGGAAGATTAATAGACTGGTGCAAGCTAAACTTTAAGACCACTTTAGGCATAAAAGAAACATTACTTGTCAAAGCAATTTTGTCACTGTGGAAAATGAGGTAGGGTTGACTCACCATAAGAGTTTGTAATTCAGATACTCTCCTAAAAGAAAACAATGACAAAAACAGTTTTCCATGTTAAGTACCACTATTCAGCCATATAATCCTGTTCAAAAGCTTTTCAAGCCCAAAGTTACGATGCTAAGGAGGCACCATCTGTTTTCTAGGTAGATGGATAAGTAAAACCCCTTTCAAAAACTGCTTGAATTGAGGACAGGTAGAAGGGGCGATCCAAATGCAAACAAGTCAAAATTGGCAGCAAATCAATCTTGACAGAGGAGTAAGAAAGGCCAGAGTACAATAACTCACACAATTAACAACCAGAGGCATCCAAGCCTTAAAAAGGTCTTGGGTGTTCAAATGGCACCAACAAGAAAATCCTTTCCACTTACACAAATATGTTTTCCTAGTGGTAGTTTTTCAGCCTTTTTAAAAACCTGGTCTATGTCCTCAGAAAAAGGTGCCAAAAATATATCAAAATTCTAGCATCCAGGCACTCACTTGAAGAGTTTTTAGGTTGAGGCATATCAAATAAATTATGCCTTGTGAGAATGGAGTGTGACAATATGGGCGAGTGCCAACATAGCCAGCTGGAGCTTTGTAAAGAATGATATGACCTGTGAATATCAAACTGATTTATATAAGATGATTGTGTTACAAATGTATTAGAACTGCATGCCATTTACATATCAAACTGCTTTGTACAGATCCTTGTGCTGAAAATGTATTTGTGAGGTCTGCTTGTGTTAAAATGCATCAACAGTGCACCCTGCTGAAATAAAAAGAAATGCACATGTATTATTGCAACTGAATTAAATATACATGTTTTAACAGAGGACACTGGGACAGCACAGGTTAGCTTTAAGAAAAATAAGGGAAATGGAAATAAGCTGTTAAACTATTAAAATGGCACCTCACAGTGCTGAATGAGACTGGAGATGCTGGGTCTGGGAAAGAACCTCTGTTCGTTAGCTCAGTGAAAACAGGGGAGGCCCCAAGCACTGCCATAAACATTTGGATGTGTATTGTAGCCATCTGTGCTAAATTTCTGTCTCAGCTTCAAAGGGGAATACTGCAAGAACAAAGTCAGGTGACCAGATGAGGTCATTCTTCCAGCCCTCCTGGAAATTACATTTTAGATAACACAAAGAGAAATCTCACATTCTGTTTTGGGAAGCCTGACTAGAAAGACCCTCACCCACAGCATCTTCCCTTGTGATGGTAAGTAACTTTACCAGGGAACACTAAATTTGTTTTAGATTCAGTCAGGAATATAGTTAAGCTTATTTAAGAGAGTGTTTTTCATTATTTGTATGAGTTTGTCCATCACTGTTCTTTTCAATATTTCCTGTGATCTAAACTCTGTGGTTTACTGTGAATATACATTCAGTATTTTCATACTCTTTTATTATTTTTTATTATTTATTATTAAATATAATTAAGCTTTTATTGTGGCTGGTCCTTGTAGAAAGTATTTAACCTTTGAGAGTGCTTATATTTATTTGGTGACACTGTGTTGGCCACTCCAGAAGGCCTATCCATCTTCGCAAACTACTACCATTTATATTAGTATTAATATTACACAGTATAATTGGGCATCCTTTGTTAAGGGCCTTAGAGTAGCTGATTGTGGAGTGTCTGGTGGTAGTGGTAACTACCTTATACTCTGGGCAGAAGAAGACACAACAGGTAAATCTGTGCCAGCCTTTCCCAGGTGTGTGTGTGTGTGTGTGTGTGTGTGTGTGTGTGTGTGTGTGTGTGTGTGTGTGTGTGTGAAAAATCAAATCTCTCAGTGTGTGTGTGTGTGTGTGTGTGTGTGTGTGTGTGTGTGTGTGTGCGCCAGCTACTTGAGGCAGTGTTGGGACAATCACATGCTCACACACACTGGTGAGCAGTGGTGTGGATATTGAACTCTTGTAGTCTGTAAGCACTGGTCACTATAGAAGGTATTTGTACTCTCAAGCAGCCACAAAGTAGACTTTCAGAGTTTCACACTGCAATAGTTTTATTTATTTACTTTTTGTTAGCTTAGTAAGGGAGTGTGGGCAAGGATATCAGCAGAGGATTATGGCAACCTGACGAAACCGGTTGATTGAGATGTGCCAAGCCAAAGGACTGGTGAATGCCTAACTGACTAAAGGTGAAATGATTACAGCCTTAATCAAAGCTGCATCACAGACCAGTAAACAGGAAGACAACCAGTACATTGATGGGGACTTGCAGGTCTTAGAAACAGTACAGTTCAACTTTTCCTCAGAGGATGTAAAAACCCATCTGGAGTTAGAGAGACCTGAACTGGAGTCCAAACATTTGGAATTAGAATCAGCAGAGAGTGTGGCATTTGGAGGTCAAAGTAGAATCAACAGAGACACTGTGGCATTTGGAAGCCAAAGAAAATGAGAAGCAGAGGCAACATGAAAAAGAAATGCTGACTCTTTGCCAGGGTCATGGAGGTAATGGGGAAGGGAATAACTGAACCCCAGAAGCAATAAAGGTCAGGAAATTTCTTCCACAATTTACAGAGGGTGAAAATGTTGATAGTTTTATTCATATATTTGAAAGGGTATGTAAACAGTATAATGCTGACCAACAGCTCTGGGTACGGTTCCTGACCCCCTTACTCCATAGTAAAGCTGTAACTGTTGTTTCTAAATTGTCTGATACTGATTGCTTAAACTATGCTGCAGTTAAAAAATGTCTACTACAATGTTTTAAGTTAACACCTGAAGTTTACAGAAAAAAAGTTTAGTGAGCAAAGATGCAAGGCAGTTGAAAGTGTGTGTAATTATATTGCTGAACTAAACACTTATTTTCATAGGTGGGTGAGTGGGTGTCCAGTCACCACTTTTCAAGGCCTGGCAGACCTTTTGGTGAGGGAACAAGCCCTTAGCACTTTCTTGAGGACACGATAATCTGGTTGACAGTCAGGGAATGCAACTCTGCAGATGAGTTGGGGAAGAAAAGGAGATCTATACATAGCAAGCAGGGCATCACTGCACAGGAAAGGGATACCCAGTCCTGCATATAGATATAAGGGAACCCAAGGTGGGCAGCCTAAATCACCCCAACAGAGCCCACCAGTAACAGGAAAACTTTTAGTTATGTACTCACCATAACTTCAGATGTTTGGGATCCATCTCGCCTACATTCTGACTGATGGGTTCGGAGCCGATCCCTCGGCTCCGACTCGGCACGCTTATGCCAAAGAGCGAAGTCTCTTATTGGCTGAGCTTACTATATCCCAGGATGCACCACTACCAGTCCCCCAGATCTAGTTTGTCCGCATACATGCACACATGCACGCCCTGCTTATATAACATCGTCAGATGAAACAAGATAAAACAGTAGAACTCAAAACCGTTCAATCTCTTCTGATCTCCAAGGCAGGGGAAGGAGGGTGATTAGAATGTAGGAGATGGATCCCAAACATCTGAAGTTATGGTGAGTACATAACTAAAAGATGTTATGTGATCCTATCTCGCCTACATTCTGACTGATGGGACAGCGTCCCTAGCACCTGAATCCTGGGTGGCTCACTGGAAAACACTCCTGAGTACCGTGGAACCAAATGATGCTCGCCCTTTAGATGCCACATCCAATTTATAGTGGGAAATGAAAGTGTGCGGATTTGACCAAGTAGCCGCAGCACAAATCTCCGATATAGCGAGCTTGGAATGAAAAGCTATAGAAGTCGCCATAGCTCTGGTAGAGTGAGCTTTGATAGATGTTGTAAGTTGCTTATTCGAAGAAGAATAAGCCTGAGTTATACAATCTCTAATCCATTTGGAGATGGTAGCTTTTGTAATGGTTTTACCCAATTTACTGTCTGGGAAGGACACAAACAATTGGTCTGACTTACGAAATTGCTGAGTCCTGTCTAAATAGAAATGCAACTGCCTGTGAACATCCAATTTATGGAGAGTGTATTCTGCTTCATTGGAGAATTTCGGGAAGAAAACTGGTAGCTCCAGAGACTGTTGAAGACAGAGATTAGAACAGACCTTTGGGACAAAGGATGGATTAGGTCTAAGTGATACTCTATCCTTGTGGAAAATCAAGTACGGTGGTTTAATAGATAGGGCTTGAAGCTCTGAAACTCTTCTTGCAGAAGTAATTGCAACTAAGAAGGCAGTTTTCCAAGACAGATATTTTAAGTCACATGTAGCAGCAGGTTCGAAAGGGGGAGATGTTAATGCACGAAGCACCAAATCAAGATCCCACGGAGGCGCAGGATGAAAAACTGGGGGTCTTAACAGGCCCGCACCTTTAATAAAGGTCTTGCATAATCTGCTGCTCATCAATGGAGGATCCATGGATTCGTGGAATTTAGAGATAGCCGCCAGTTGGACTTTAATAGTAGAGACAGAAGATCCTTGATTAAACATGGATGTTAAGAATTTCAAAACTTCCGGGATTGGAGCAGTGATAGGGTCTAAGCCCCTGAGTTGAGCCCAGATAGCAAACCTCTTCCACTTACTGAGGTACAATTTGTTAGTGGTGGGTTTGTGGGCCAAAGATAAAATGTGAATAACTTCCGGGTCTAATGTATGACTTCTGACCAAGGTCGGAAGTGGAGGAGCCAGGCTGTCAACTTCAAGGAGTGTAGGGACTGATGCTGTCGTCCCGACTGATGGATTAGCAGATCCAGAGTTAGATCTAACGCCCAGGATCGCCCACCGCATGTTTCTTCAGGTAGGGAAACCATACCTGACGAGGCCAGTATGGAGCAATCAGTATCATTGTGGACCCCAATTGAGAAGCTTTTTGAATGACTTTGGGGAGAAGTGGTATCGGAGGAAAGGCATAAAGTAGCCCTGTTGGCCAAGGTTGTGCTAGAGCATCCAAAGCTGCTTCCCTTGATGTGGAGTCAAGGAGAAGAACCTTTGCACTTCGGTTTAGTGGCTGCAAATAGATCGCAGCACGGCGTTCCCCATCTCCTGAAAACCTGAGCTGCTACTGTTTCGTTTAGGGACCACTCGTGGGGAGAGAGAATTGTCCTGCTCAATTTGTCTGCCAATATATTTGATTTCCCCGGAATGTGGGTCGCTACCAAGAAACGGTTGGTAGCTACCGCCCATTCCCACACCCTCATGGCCTCTCTGCAAAGGGGGTAAGATCTGGTCCCTCCTTGTTTGTTTAGATACCAAACCACCGACATGTTGTCTGTGTGGATGGCGATGATTGGTGGTGGCAGTCAGGAGCCAGTCGTCCAGATAGGGAAACACTTGGAATCCAAGACTTCTCAGGTGAGCAGTCACTACTGCCAAACACTTGGTGAACACCCTGGGGGCTGTGGTGAGACCAAAGGGCAGTGCACAAAATTGGAAATGACTGACTCCCAGGCTGAAGCGCAGATACCTCCTGGACGCCTGATGTATCGGTATGTGATAATAGGCGTCCTTGAGGTCTATGGAGCACACCCAAACATCCTTCTCCAACAATGGGAGAATGGATTGTAACGTGACCATTCGGAATTTGGATTTCGTGACGGATTGGTTCAGTCTGCTGAGATCCAAAATTGGTCTCAGGTCCCCTGTCTTTTTTGGCACTAAAAGAACCTGGAGTAATTTCCGGATCCGATCTGGTCTGTGGGGACCGGTTGGATGACTCCTTTTTCTAGCAGCTTTAAAGCTTCTGCGGCTGCAATTTCCCTTTGACTGGGTGGTGGGTCCGGGATTTTTGGACGGTGGGGGTGAACATGTGAATGGGATGGTGTAACCTCCGGCAATGATCCGAAGCACCCATCTGTCCTGAGTGATTGACTCCCAGGCTTTTAGGTGCTTGGCAACGGCACCCGACTGGCTCCGAGCAGCACAGCCGGGCAATCCCTCATGATGTGTGGGAGGCTGAAGAGCCACGAAAGGACTCATGCGGTCTCCAGAATTGCGGGGCCCTCTGCCGCCTCTGGGACGGCGCTCCCAGAGAAATTTCCGCCCTCTGCCTCTGGAAGGGGAATCTTCCTGCTGTTGAGGAAAAAACTTACGTGATTTACGGAACCACATCTTCCCCCCTCCTTTGGCCTTGGGATAAGGCCGAAAAGGAGTGGAATAACGGGCACCTACGGCAGATAAAGTTTTTCCCTCTTGCTCACAGCGGGTAAGTGTGTCCTTAACCTTAGGTCCAAACAAAGAGGACCCATCAAAGGGAGCGGGCGAAGGAAGACTTGAAGGCCTCCAAGAACTGACACAAGCGGAGCCAGGCTTGTCTCCGAGAGCCACGCCTGTGCCTGCAGTTTACCCGCCTTCGGCCGCATAGGAAATGAGCCTCATGGACGAGTTAGAAATTGACATAAGGATAGCCAACTGAGAGCTAACCGACTGGGCTAGCTGCTCAGGCAGGTTACCCGAGAGGGAATCTGACAGCTCCTTGACCAGATCCCTCTGAAGCCTAGTAAAATGTGCCAAATAATTCAGAGACCTTAAAGTAAAGGCCGCTGAAGTCAGGGTGCGCCTGCACCTGTCCATGCTCCTAGACTCCTTATTAGGAGGATGGACGGACGCTGAAGCCTCTGCCACGCCCTGTTGTGTAGCAGATGCCACCACCATGGCATCTACAGCCACGCCTTTAGTGAGGAACTCCTTCTCGGGTGGGGCAGACAAAAATTTATTAGGACGAGAAGGGACTGGTTCCACGGTATCTGGATGTTCCCACGCCTTCGACAAACTAAATCCAGGAGCTCGAAGGGCGGAGACACCCAGGAGGCGGAGGGCTGAGCCCCAAAGGCCTTGAGGAGCACTGACTCATCAGCAGAGGGGGGTTTGGATATCCAGCCGCCTCGTTGTTTGAGGATCTCTAAGATGTCTGAAAATGAGACATCATCTGAGGACGACTTCGGGGACCCCTCCGCATCATCAAGATCAGTGTCCGATGTAACAGACTCGGGGGAGTCCACGTGCTTCCTCTTGCACGATCTCTTCCTTGGGGGTTCCTCCGAAGACAACTCCGAAGAACCCTCAGGAGGAGGGGAACCCCCAATGGGGGTAACCTCAGGCCCAGGGGCTCCGCTGCCTACGGACAGGGGAACTGCCAAAGACCCAGTCTCCATGCCCAGGGAAGGTGCCGGTAAAGCCGGAGAGATGGCTGAAGACTTGGCCAAAGCACTCCTCATAGCTCTGAAAGCCGGACCCCCAGAATCCTGGGAGTGTCCGGCCCCCGGAGCCATGATAGCAGACGGAAGTCCCGCAGCCGAAGCACCGAGAGGGAGGCTCGGAACCGAAAGCATAGGTCCCAAACATCACCCCGGTCCAGCCAAGAAGTCCGTGTACCAAACTCGGACCCGGCCGGTTGAGTAAGGGTCGGAGCCGACCCTAAGATCTCCACCGCTCCAACAACACCTGCTCCGACGGAGCCGCGGTCGGAGGAGGAATAGCAATAGGATGGGTATGGGCTATCGGCTCAAGCCAACTGGGTCGGAGCCGAAACAAATTTTTGAAAGACTGGGGACTGGAACAGTCTTTGGAGCACCCTGTCTATATCCGAATCCGACATCCTCAAGACTTAGAGGATACTGAACGGGTTCGAGATGGCCTCTCCAATGGCCCCAAAGGGCTAGGGGACCGCCCGAGGCGACTCGATGACTATCGGCCGAAGGAATACCCACACTAGTTTCCATCGGTGCCGGGGAGGACTTCGGCGCCGAGGAGGAAGTGTCTGGGCGGGCAACCCTTGTCGGCTCCGAGACCAGTGGAGCCGACGGGTGACCCGCCTCGATGCCCCAGCCATCGGCTCCGCCAGAGGAGTCGAGACTGGTGGCATCGAGGCAGACCGCCTCGGCTCCAAGTCCTTGGAGCCAAGGAGAAGCCTGCCTATGTCTTTGGCGGTCGGATCCGACGGACTGGTCGGAGCCGACGCCTTTTTCTTTTTAGCTGGAGAAGGAGAGGATGCCAAAGCTTCTTCAAAGGAGGGTTTTATTAAGCCTTTAAGGATGAGTTTATTTTTCCTCTCCTGGAGGACCCTCGAGGAAAAAGCGTGACACACGCTGCATGACTCTTGTAAATGTTTTGCACCCAAACAATAAACACAGAGAGAGTGGTCATCTGTGATTGACATTTTAAAATTACATTTGGTGCATTTTTTGAAGCCCAAAGGCCTAGGATTTTGAGACATTATGACCAAAAATGCAGTAATTCTCTGACAGCAAGAACACACAATCCTACTTTACTTAACTGACTCTACAAAAATCAGTTTACAACTGCCGGTTTAACAATCCGAACAACAAAAAACTCAAGGGGATCTGAAATCCCAAAGGTTTGAGTGGGGTTAACTGACCGGGAAAGGCCCTACAGATGAAGGAGGCCTGAAATCAGAAATCAACGCCCAATCACACTACAAGTTTTCACAAAAAACCTTCAATCACTACACAAAGCACAGAGTAGCCGTTAAAACAGCTTTTTATGACAGGAAAAGCAATTTTCTGACAGAAAAAAGTAAGTAAAAATACTACTCAGCTCAGCCAGCTCGAGACCACGTCTTCGCTAGTTAGCGGCAAACGAGATCTGGGGGACTGGTAGTGGTGCATCCTGGGATATAGTAAGCTCAGCCAATAAGAGACTTCGCTCTTTGGCATAAGCGTACCGAGTCGGAGCCGAGGGATCGGCTCCGAACCCATCAGTCAGAATGTAGGCGAGATAGGATCACATAACATCATAGTAGTTCAGGTATACAGCCATGATCAACGGTTAAATGTCTTAAATGTAACCAATGGGGCCATGTAGCATACAAATGTCCACAGAGGCAAGCTGGGGAACAAAAGGTGGGGGAGCCAGCAACTGGGAGTAACAGAATGCCAGTGGTAAGTTGCCTGAAGACAACAGGGGTATCAAACTACCAGCAGAGGCTATATCTGATCTTGGAGGATGGAAAACAGGCTACTGCCAAGACAGCCTCTAATATAACCACTGTGATGCCTGCACTTGCTTGGCCAGTCCACTCCAGTCAGAACTATAGGAGGGATCCCATTCCAAATCGCTTTGGCCAGGATTCAGCTTGGCTGGTAGGGTAGAAAAGGAAGCAAGCAAGTAGATGTGTTTGAGGATATCCCTGCAGATGTCTTGAGAGGGAATGATTTTGATAATGCAGTACCTTGTGTGAATGTAGTGACACGCAGTCAAGCTTGGAGAGAGGCCTGTGGGAATGGTAGCCTGAGGGAGACCCAGACAGCTGGCACACATGATGCCAGGACTGGTGATGTGGCTACTTCATGGAGGGAGCTACCCTGTAGCAGTGAGAATGAAGGTGAGCCACAGTTGCTGGTGGGTACTTATGTTCCCTTGAACAGAGTGACTGCAAGGACAGAGATGAGTAGTAGAGCCCAGGCTGACAGTGAGGCACGGCTGCCAGAGGATACCAGACATCCTGTGGAAGGGGAGCTGGGAAGAGTTACAAAGAAAGAGTTGAGACAAGCTCAGCTCTCAGACCCTACTTTATAAGGTTTGAGGGAGGCAGCTATGGAGACACCTGAGTCTCAAGGAAATGGGGATTCTGTATAATGCAACTAAGGGTTATTGTACAGAGTGGACACCTGAGGGAGGGTTAGAAGGTGAGGTAATACAGCAGTTGCTGGTGCCCAGAGTCTACCATCTGGCACTTAGAGCCATAGCCCATGACATTCCCTTTGCAGGTCATATGGGCATAAAGCATACCATGAGACTATTATGCAGAACTTTTATTGGCCTGGAATTGCATGGGATGTAACAAGGTACTGCAGGACCAGTGAGCAGTGGCAAAAAGTAAACAGGGCAGGAGATAAAGTTTCTTTGATGCCTTTGCCTGTGATTAAGAAGCCATTTCAGAGGGTAGCTATGGATATCATAGGGCCTCTGAGTAGCCCATGTTTCACAGGGAAGATGTATATCCCAGTGGTAGTAGATAATGCTACTAGATACCCTGAGCTGGTGGCTCTGTCTTCCATTAAGGCAGAGAAGGTGTCAAGTGTTTTGCTACAGATTTTCAGCAGAGTAGGCTTCCTGAGAGAAATACTGACTGACAGAGGTGCCAATTTTGTGTCAGACCTGCTGGCTTGTCTGAGAGTGTGTGGCGGGTGAGGCACATAAAGACCATTCCCTACAACCCCCAGATTAATGGTTTTGTGGAGAGGTTAAACTCTACACTAAAGACCATGCTATGGGCATTTGCAGACCAATTTAAGATGGAGTGGGACAAATATTTGCCCCCTCTATTGTTTGCATACAGGGAGATGCCAAAAATACACAGCTTTTTCACCATTTGAGTTGCTGTATGGGCATAGGGTGAGGGGGCCACTAGATTTGATTCATTATGAGTGGGAGGGTGAATGTGAATTCCAGAAAGAGCCTGTTGTGGACTATGTCCTAAACCTCAGGACAAGGCTTAGGCAGCTCATGGGCTTGGGGCAGCCTGGCAGGATACCAATAGTTGAAAAAGTTCTGGTATGACAGGAATGCGAGCTAGAGAGCATGCTGTGGGACAGTAGGTGATGGTTCTCATTCCTGTTAGACACAATAAACTACAGACAGCTTGTGGGGACCCTTCAAGGTGGTAAGGAAGGTCAGTGATGTTAACTACATGGCAGAACGCTAGGCAGGGGCACAAACTGTACCATGTTAACATGATGAAGCCTTACCATGACAGAGAGGCCCTTGTGCTGACGACTTGCAGTGGATGGCAGGAGCAGTCTGAGGGGGATCGGGTGACTGATCACCTCAGTGAGGGCCGGACTGATACCTCAGTGGAAGGGGTAGTAATGTCTCAGCAGCTATCTCTTACCCAGGTTTGACAAATCCAAGCATCGTTACAGGAGTTTGAGAACAAGTTCATTGGGAAACCAGGGAGCACCCACCTGGTGCAGCACTATGTGGATACAGGGCCCCAAAGACCTATAAAGCAGGCCCCTTATAGGGTGCCTGAGACAGTCAGACAGACTCTGAGGGAGCAGATACAGGAGATGCTGGAACTGGCAGTGTATCCATGAGTCCAGCAGTCCCTGGGCCTCCCCAGTGATGCTGGTACGAAAGACGGATGGCAGCAGCAGGTTCTATGTGGACTACAGGAAACTAAATAGTCACACAGAGTCAGATACTTACCCCATGCCTAGGCCAGATGAAGCTCTAAAAGCAGCTGGGTGGGGCTAAGTATCTGACCACTACTGATCTTACACGTGGCTACTGGCAGGTGCCCTTGACTCCAAACTCTACAAAGAGGTCAGCCTTTGTGACTCTTTTCAGCTTATATGACTTCACGAATATGCCCTTTGGGATGAAAAATGCCCCAGTGACTTTCCAGAGGCTGGAAGATCATATCATATCAGGAGCAGGAGATTATGCTTGCTTACATTGATGATATTGCCATCTACAGCCATTCCTGGCAAGAGCACCTTCAGCATGTCAGGGAGGTGCTGGGCAGACTTGATCATTAAGCCCAGTAAGTGTCAGGTGGGCATGGCAGAGGTCTCCTACCTGAGACATAGAATGAGGAGTGGTAAGATTACGCCAGAACCTGCCAAAGTGGAAGCCATTCAAGCACTGCCTGTCTTTGTTACCAAAAATCAGGTGAGGGCATTCATAGGGACAGCAGGGTACTATAGAAAGTCTGTCCCCAATTACAGTACCATAGTTGTTCCCCTTCACAGACCTGACAAGGAAAAACAGGCCAGATAAGGTAGTGTGGATCCCAGTACGTGAGAAGGCATTCCAGAAGCTTAAAGGAGCTTTGGGAGCACCCCCTGTGTTCGCTAGTCCAGATTACAGCAAAGAATCTGTTGTGCACGTGGATGCTTCAAACCATGGGGTGGGGGCTGTACTTAGCCAGGTTTCGTCAGAGGGACAAGAGCACCCAGTGGTATATCTCAGCCACAGACTCCAACCCAGGGGGAAATGTTATGCACCCGTAGGAACGGAATGTCTAGCCATAGTATGGGCACTGCAGAAACTTCAGCCTTATCTATATGGAAGGAAATTCACTGTATTTACAGACCACATTCCTTTAACATGGCTACATAGAGCCAGCCAGCAACATGTCAAGTTATTAAGGTGGAGCTTAGGATTGCAGGCATATGATATGACATTACAACACCATAATTGGGTCAGCAATGCCAACACAGATGGGCTTTCAAGACAGGGAATGGAGTAACATATTCTCAAATAGGCTTATTTCTCTCAAGACATATTTCTTAAGGATCACTTCAAAAATATAGCTTGAGGCTTCGAAAGGAGGTAGATGTGATGATATGGGCAAGTGCCAGCATGGCCAGCTTGAGTTTTGTAAAGAATGATATGTCCTGTGAATATCAAACTGATTTATACTAGATGCCTGTGTTACAAACGTATTAGAACTATATGCCATTTATATATAGGTTTATAGGTAGGTGTGTACTAGGCTAATGCCCCTGGAGCCTTTACAAGCCTAGCCCATAGGATTACGCTGGCATTGTGCCACCCAACCTTAGTTCCCAGTGCCTCTGTCGAATACAGCCACTGGTGGGATACCCGAGGAGAATTTTCTAATTCCCATCCACTCATCAAGATTTCTCTTGAAGAGAGCCAGTGAGGAGATCTGTTTGACATGTATGGGAAGTCTATTCCATAGCATGGGCAGTCTCTGGGTTATGAGCCTGTCCCTCCAGCATGTTCTGTTGATTATGGTAATGAGGTAGAGGTCTCTGGACAGTGTGGTGTGGAGGGATTGGGATTTCTTTAGATGTAGCATTTCTAACATAGCTGGGTCAGACATGGCTTTGTAAGTCAAGCAGAGATCGGCTCTAAGTAGGCGATATCAGACAGAGAATAGATGGGAGTTTTTTGAGTCTGTCCATATAGGACAAATGTTTAAGGCCTAGGATCCTCTTTGTGAGGTACTTTTGCAGCCTCTCCAGTTGTTGGAGGTGTCTAGTGAGGTACATGCCAAATGGGGCATTGTACTCAAAGATTGGCCTAATGAAGGAAGAGTAGAGGGAGACAATGATCTCTTTCTTCCTGGATGCAAAACCCTTAGTAAAGCGATGTGCTACATAGAAGGACTTTCTGACCACAGTGGCAATGTCGTGGTCAAAAGAGAGGTTGCTGTCAACCTATGTTCCCAGATCTCTTATAACGCCTTCTGTGTTCAGTGGACTACCACCGATGTGGTAATCCATGGGAACCGGGTTTTTTCCCCAAAGGGGATGACAACACATGTTTTGGCATTGAGCTTAAGGCCATGGTTCTGACATCAGTTCTGTAGGATGTCACATCACTTAGGGAGTTAATTATAGCTCCCAACTTGCAATCATCTGCGAACTTTGTCAGACAGAGTCCCTTCATGTTGGCCTGGAATTCAGAGATGTAGATACCAGACAAGAGAGGACTCAGGACCAAACTCTGTGGGACTCCACTCGTGACTGGTCGGCAGTCTGACTTGGAGTCAGCTATTATTACACTGTGGATTGTGATCTGTGAGCCAGTTTGCAACCTACCCAGTGATATAGGGATTGATGCCTAGCTTAGTGAGTTTTTCTATGATTCCTGAGTGGGGAATGCTATCAAAGGCCTTAGCCAGTTCAAGGTAGGCTGTATGAACCACATTGTCTTCATTCACAGCTCTGGTGATGGACTCAAAGAAGTCAACCAGGTTGAGCAGTCATAATCTACCCTTCACAAAACCAAACTGTGGGATCTAGAGTTTGGAGATTCCCTATTTCCTTGTTTATTAGGTCCATGATGATGCGTTCCATAGCTTTGCATATCAGACTCATCAGGCTAATGAGGTGATAGTTCCCAGGGTCTGTAATCGCTCGCCCTTTGTGGAGAGGGATGACTGCAGCAGTGCGCCATTCGGTAGGGACAAAGCCTCAGGTGAGGCTGTGGTTGAATAGGGCACACAGGTAAGGTGCCAGTTCACTCTGTAGTTCATGTAGAACACAGCCAAGGATATTGCTAGTTCCCACAGAAGCTATATTCTTGGCCTTGGACAGTGCTGTTTTTAACCTGTGCAGCAGTAATACTGGGTGTCCGGCAATCTACTGGTATTGTGATTGGTCCTTTTAGGGGGGGAGAGGGGTAAAGTTGGCACTGAATCTGTCGGCCAGTATATTGGCAATATCTGTTGGCTCGGTATAGGAGGTACCATTGTGCAGTAGCTCAGAGCAAATCTGGGTATTGCCATGGAGATTCTTTACATAACTATAGAAGGCCTTGTGGTTGTCTTTACTATCTGCTGCGATCCTGTTTTCATAGCTAGCTTTAGAGGATTTGATGAGGGATCTCACGTTTTTGTTGAGGCTGATAAGGGAGTTTTTCCAGTCTTGGGACTTCACCTTATTCCGCATCAGTTTCCTCCTCCTGTTGTAGAATTTGTTTATGGTAGGTAACCACCAGACTGGCTTCCTTTTTTTGGAGGAGAGTGTCTTGGTTCTACTGGGTATGGTGAGATCCATGCATTTGTGTGCGTGTTCGTACAGTGCACTGGTGTATGATTCGGCGGTCATGCAACTATTCTCCATTTGCATGGGTGCCATGATGTTAGCCACCTCTGTTTTTAGCAGCCCAAAGTTAGCTTTGGAGAAGTTTTTCATGGTGGTTACCTTTGCGGGGGTGTGTGTGTGAGGGATGTGCATTTCCAAGATGATTAGTTTGTGGTCAGATCTAACCAGGGAGGAGTTGACTATTGGTGTAGAGCAATGGTCGCCCATGTTAGTAATGACCAGGTCAAGGATGTTGCTACCTCTAGTGGGGGTAAGAACAAACTGATCCAGGACATTGGAATTAATGAATTCCAGGAAACGTTGGGGAAGTGTACTTGTACATGAGTAGTTTTCCCAGTTACTGCAGGGGTAGTTAAAGTCACCAGGTATGAGTGTGTTAGGTTGGACCTTAATATTCTCCTTAGGGTGCTTAGGAATGTGGAGTGTGAGTCTTGGGACATGGTTGAGGACCTACAGCAGGCTATGACCTGAATCGCTGTCTTACTCAATGTTAGTGGCACCTGAAGCATCTCTGATGCATTATGTTCGGCTACTGGTCTGAAGGTGTGCAGATCCTTTATGAATATGGAAACAGCACCACCTTTGGAGCTTCAGTCCAAACTGCTTTGTACAGATCCTTGTGCTGAAAATGTATCTGTGAGGTTTGCTTGTGTTAAAATGCATCAACAGTGCACCCTGCTGAAATGAAAAGAAATGCACATGTATTACTGCAACTGAATTAAATGTACATGTTTTAACAAAGGACACTGGGACAGCAAAGGTTAGCTTTAAGAAAAATAAGGGAAATGGAAATAAGCTGTTAAACTAATAAAATGGCACTTCACAGTGCTGAATGAGACTGGAGATGCTGGGTCTGGGGAAGAGGAAGAGCCTCTGTTCGTTAGCACAGTGAAAACACGGGAGGCCCCAAGCACTGTCATAAACATTTGGATGTGTATTGTAGCCATCTGTGCTAAATTTCTGTCTCAGCTTCAAAGGGGAATACTGCAAAAACTTAAAGTCAGGTGACCAGATGAGGTCATTCTGCCAGCCATCCTGGAAATTACATTTTAGATAACACAAAGAGAAATCTCATACTACTGAGTATTCTGTTTTGGGAAGCCTGACTAGAAAGACCCTCACCTACAGCATCTTGCCTTGTGGTAGTAATTTAACTAGGGAACACTAAAATTCTTTCAGATTTAGTCAGGAATATAGTGAAGATTAGTTCAGAGTGGGTTTTTGTTTATTTGCATGAGTCTGTCCATCAATGTTCTTTTCAATATTTCCTGTGATCTGAACTCTGTGGTTTACTGTGAATATATATTCAGTATTTTCATGCTCTTTAATTATTTATTATTAAATATATTTAAACTTTATTGTGGCTGGTCCCTGTAGAAAGTATTTAACCTTTGAGAGTGCTTATATTTATTTGGTGACCCTGTGTGGGCCAATCCAGAAGGCCTGGCCATCTTGGTGAACTACTACCATTTGTATTAATATTAACATTACACAGTTTAATTGGAGGCTCTACTTTAGAAAGACGAAAACACAAGCTCTCAAATGCTCACATGAGCAAATAATTGGAAATTCGAAAGTTGTATTTTGGGATCGCAGTACAGTGAAGATCGGAATAGTTGCCCTTTCCTTACTGTAGTGCGATCTTGGAGTATGAACATATATTTAGCGGGGGGTTGTGGGGAGCTAATACTAATTTTGAGTTTTTGATTATTCGCTCAAGTGAGCATTCAAGAGTTTGCGTTTTCGGTTTTATGACATAGACCCTAATTGGACACCCTTTGTTAAGGGCCTTAGAGTAGCTGATTTTGAAGTGTCTGGTGGCAATAGTAACTACCTTATATTCTTGGCAGAAGGGGACACAGCGGGTAAATCTGTGCCAGCCTTTCCCAGGTGTGTGTGTGTGTGTCAACTACTTGGGGCAGGGACACAAAGCACTGGGTTTACATAGAGGGTGCTGCAGGACTTGGCTTGGACACTCGGCATAAGACCCAACCCTACAGCTGTACCAGTGGGAAGTTTTACTGGGGACCTGGAGGAAGACAGATATAGAGACATCGGGCTGAGTGTTTTCCCTGTGTGCTCTTAAGGAAAATCACACTTGATGCAGAGAGGTCTGCATCTGGAATTACTGAGGGTATCAGTTTGTATTCCAAGTGAATGTCCCTCTACAGTGTCAGTAGTGAGGATTCAGTGTCCTTGATTACTAGCCTAGCGTGAGGATGACCACTTGGTGGCCATCACATATTGGTAGCTGTGGTGGGCATTACAAGGAGAATCACTGCTGCCTGGGACAAAACAGAGTCACCACCACAATCATTGGGGAGGTCTTCTAAACTTTTTAGCAGAACCCTGACATTCTCATTCATGGGAATCAGAAAGCATCTGTTTTCCAAGCTTGCTGGCAATTAATTCTGGAGCAGAATTTCTTAAGTTGTCTGTTCTAAGGAGACACAAACACATCTATATGAGGTATTCCCTACAGTTGGTTCAATTCTTGGAAGACCCCAGGGTGAAGTTTCCATTTGTGAGGGTCTTTCCCTGTACTGTTTAGCTTGTCTATAATGTTTTGCTCTGACAGAATGTATGAAGCCTGAAATGTCAAACTGAGCTAAGTTGCTACCTCCCAGGTTTTCACAGCAAGTCTGCAAAGAGTAAGATCTGGTACCTCCATTTGTATATGTATCATATCACTGTAGTGCTGTCTGCAAAAACATGAAACGGTCCTGCAGATCAGAGATGAATAAGGGCTTTCAAGGCTTTTCCTAATGTCATGATATCTTTGATATTTATGTACTTTTGTCTCTCCTGTTTGTTCCTTAGGCCTAGTACTTTCACACCCTTGAAAACCCCTCCCCATGCCAGATCTGAAGCATCTATTGCAACAGACTAAAAAGAAAGGGAGAATGGAGACTTGGATTCTAAAAGAACTGATCTACCCATCATGGAGCCTCCCCTCCTCACAAACCTCAAAATGGGGATCTGAAAAGATAAAGGCTATAAATGTTGAGTCCAAACTAACCTCAGGTACCAGTGGATTTTTCTCGTGACATCTTACCAGGGGAGCCAGGGAAATCATAAGAATCATAGAATCCCTGTACCCTAGAATACAGGGCTATTCCCTGGCAGATACCTGGCTTTACTTAGAAAAACAAAGGAAGAACTTTTGGAACATTTCTTCTTTGTTTGGAGGAAAAAAGACTGTAAAATCTAACAGACAACTCAGGAAACCAATTCTGTGGGAAGGGGAGAGAAGATTTCTGTAAGTTCACTTGAAAACCCAGATTGAGTAGACAATTATGAACACTTGCTAAGAACCCTCGATAACTAGAAAAAGAGTTTGCACGTATATGACAATCACCCAGATATGGAAAAATCGAAATACCTTGAAGTCTGCAAAAAGCAGTTACTGGAGTCAGACACTTTGTAAATACCACTGGAGAAGTAGGTAGTCCAAAGGGAAAGACAAAGAACTGATAATGTGCGTCAGATACAGAACATCTTAACAACTCTCTGAAATGCTTGTGAATGAGAATATAATGGTAAGTAACTTTTAAGTCTAGCTTTACCATAACAGCTAGTAAGGGGGAAAGGAGTAACCAGAATCGGAAGGAATAATAGTTTAAACTTTGTAACTTTAATAAAAAAGTTGAGAAAGGAGTGTTTTAGTGCAGGCCTCCAAATCTCTTCTTTCTTTGACATGAGACAAGTCCTTCACTAAAAGTCCCGGCCTACCTCTGGCAGGCAGGTTCTGGTTCTGTGCTGAGATAACATTTGTTCTATAACTGTGAGGAAAGGTATAATTAGTTTGCTGGGCAAACATGAATCCCCTGGAAAGGAAGGAAGGACTTCCATTGCCAGAGTACACCGCTGGATGACTTTGAAAGAGGACATTATTCTGAAACAATCTGGTGGCACAAAGGAAGCTTATGATTAAGGAAAAAGGAAGAGATCACTATAGTAGGACAAAGGGGCGGACGGAGCTCGAAGAAGCAAATAATCATTCTGACTTTTTGGACTATCCTTGATTTTTCAGACTTTATCTTTCTTTTCGGATACTCCTTGCATCACTTTTTAAAACCCTGTTTGTTGGCACCTTGTTGTTTGAAATGCTTTTTAAAAAAAAGGTAGTTGAGGTGAAAAGAAAATTATTATTTGCCTTAAAAGTGGAAGGTTGGATAATTTGGATGACCCCTTTGAATCAATTTCCCCTTCTCATCAAATTTCTTAATAATCTCAGCTTCAGAAGGGCGAAACAGGACTTCCTTGTCTAGGAGAGAATTTAAACTTTCAATTTTAACATCTTCTGGAAGATTTTGAAAATATAATATTAAGCAAATCTTTGCATGACTGACACAGAAGCAGTTTCCTGGAAACAGTGTCAGCAGCATCATAAAAACACTTTAAGACATAATTACATGGGATGCAGAAACAGAGGCATTGAAGCAATTTTTCACCTTAGATGAGGGAAGGCTCACAGGTAACTTTTTCATTTTCTGAAAAGACAGAATTAAAAGAAAAAAAAAAAACATGAGACTTGCAGTTTAAAATTCTGAAAGATAAAGTAGTAGAATAATAAACTTTTCCCCATATTTTTCAAAAGCTTTCTCATCTTTGTCAGAGGGAATGGGATTAGCATTAGCAATTTACCTATCAGAAGCAGTTTTCATAAGGAAATCACTGCAGGATCTGTTTTGGGATTAAAAACAAGAATTTGTGAGTCCTAAGTACCTTTACATAACCTTCAGACTTCTTAGGAGCAAGAGGCTGACTGTCAGGGAAACTACAATCCATGAGGAAAACATTCTTCAGAGTATATAAAACAGAAGGTACAGCTTCAGGTTGAGGAATATCCAGCTGTAGCAAATCATAATACATTTGCTGGGAAAACTGAATATCATTCTATTTCCAATGAAAACCGTCTTTCAATATGGATGAGGTACCAGAAAAGGGTAAGTCTTTGTGGAAGAACAGCGTGGATACAGCCTTGTCTGGGTTGGGGATTGCTGGTGGAAGGATCATTGTGTGATTTCCTATTGACAGATTCATTTAAAAGTGTTTAATTTTGTCTATGATTTAAGCCTCGCATTTGCGTGGGTTTTCGCTCAATTAACCAGAGCTTCTCTATGTTTGGCATCCTTTGCCAGAGGTCTAGAGTGTTTCTGCCTGAATCTAAGATATCCGAAGCTAAGAACAAGAAAATATGTTTATTTTGAACTTTATCTGCACTTTTTCAACTGTATTTAATTGAGATTCTGCATTACTTTGTCTTTTTTTTTTTTTTTTTTTTTACTGTTTTTACTGTTTGTACCTGCACTTGTTTTGTACCGTACTGTTGCTTAGACAGCATAGACTAGATCCAGACATGCTGAATCTAGCCTGTTTTTGATACACCTGAAAACAATTCCAGCCATCTTACATTAAGAAGGGCTCTCCTGCACCCTTGTGGTAGACGAGTGTGGATACAGCTTTGCCTGCGTTGGGGATTGCTAGAGGAAAGGTCATTGTGTGATTTCCTATTGGCAGATTAGTTTAAAATGTTTATTTTGCTTAAATTTAAGCCTTACCTTTATGCATAGCTGAGCACAGTGCAACGTGGGTTACCAGTGCCCTGTATAGATGCAAACATCCAGAAACAATTTTTTCTCTAGTCTTCAGTCAGTGGAACCCTCCCAGGCTTCACTGCTGCACTGCGGGCAACTCAGCTGTGCACTGAGCAGCATTGCCACACTTCCTCACCCTTAATCCTCAACAGAATAAGTACCCTTGTTAGTTAGTCCAGCTTGCCCACTCCCTAATTATACTTACTGTTTAACCTGCTACAATTTACTGTCAGTTTCCCAACATTTCTCCAACCAGGCTGATTGACATGAGCATTCTGGGGCAATGTAGTAATTGCCTCATGTAATCTGACAACCACTTGCTCCTAAAGCAAACAAATACAGTATGTGAGAGATGTAACTATACCAAGAAACTGGAATCAATCCTCTAAATTAACAATAAATAAGACATCAAACATGTTTGTCAGCACACACACCTCTTCTCTCACAAAAGATAAGGCCAAGACACACAAACCCACATATCCAGAGGTACTCACTAAGAGCCTACCAAAAGACCAGAGTCCTCCCAAGCGCAAGCACATCACACACACTGGAACACAAACAAACCCCACTACACAGAGCAACACACATACTAGTGTCTCCAAATAAGCCCCTAAGGCAAAACACCTTAAAACCTAATTTCCTGGTAATAGGAGATTCCATAATGAGACATACAGATGTCCCCCTAATCAAGCTGGACAAAGAGAAGGTCATGGTTCGCTGTCTGTCAGGTGCCTGGATCCATCAAATCAAGCACACACTCAAGTTACTCAACAATTATTACCATTATGAGTCTGTCATAGTACATGTTGGAGTGAATGACTTGAGATGTACCTCTCTAGACTATATGACTTTTTAATCCCTGGCAATTTACATCTGTAAGAACTTTATTTGATTTCTGTATTAATGCTCTGTATTTTTATTCATAATGTACGTATATGGAGCTTTTCTCTCCAGGCCTCCATTGAAAAAGGGCTCATCTAGCCCAATGGACTTTCCCAGTTAAACTGCAAATAAATAAAATATGAGTGAATTCTCAGATTGTGTGTCCCATTCAGGTATGTCCCTAGCCCTAAGCAAAATTTTACCTTCACCCAGGATGATGCCATAATACAGATGAAAAATGACTGACTTCAACAATTGGCTTAGCTTCTGGTGTTAATCCAGGCCAATCCAGTATCTGTCAGCCTGGGAAGACATGGTCGACAGACCATGCTGCTTTGCCAGAGATGGTGTTCACCTGTCTCCTCAAGGCTTTTGGATGCTAGCAAAGAAACTAGCCTCCCCCATAATGCCTTTTTTAGGCAAAGTCAAAACAACAACATTTCTGACGTAAAGAAATCCACTTGAGACAAACTCAAGGTCATGCTGCTTAATACTAGCAGCCTAAACAGAACAATTGCACTCCTTAGAAGCATTCATCACCTTGGAAGATGCTGACGTCTGTTCAGTCACCGAGACTTGGGTCAAGGCTGCAAAGAGTATTCCAGCTGTACAAGGCAACAATGCCTTCCAAACGTTCTGACCCCAAAACGAGCATGAAAGAACCAAAGGTAGAAGTGTATACATCTTCATTACATTCAAATATACCTCAATACTGGTTAAACAGTATGACTCTCTGGAGCTACTCCAGCATATGTCTCGACTGTACCAAACTGCTCAGTATTTACCGGTTTTGAGGTCAAAATAATGGGGTGCCATGGATTCCTGAGTGGCCCCCTCAATTCCCATTTTTTTTTTTTTAATTTACAGTTTGAAATTATGGCTGATGTCATCATGCATTGCCAGCATATCCCACAGCATCCTCAACATGCAGGGGCATGCGTGATGATATCAGTTTCATAAGGAAGACTGCCAGCCTATCAGAGACTGAGATCGGACTGTGTTGTTTACAATGCCTGCTTGAAAATTTGGATTGGTACTTAGATGTTGGAGCAGCAGCAGCGAGCTCTGGAGTTGTAGTGCTGTTTAAGTAGTAATTTAAGTAACTTTAAAGTTCTGCCAGTGTCAATTACTTTAGTTTTGCAGTGCAGAGGGTTTGTCTGGTGACGGGTACATCCAGTGACCATCTGTGTGTTATGCACACACTCCTAGTCAGCTCAGGATCAGGATGGATGAGAAAAATTACTTTCTCCAGCCACTCAACCACCTCTGGCTCCAGGTAAAAGAGAATACTAAAAAAAAGTGCCTTATTGCCAAACAGAAACTGTGAATCACAACTAGTATGTACGCATGTACATCTTAAATGTCTCTACTTTTCCTTCACTTTTTGCCTTGTCCAGTTGTCCTTCATAATAAAATGTTTTGATATCCTGAGTGAAGCCTAGCTCGACAGCGGTTTGTAAAACATAAAACATTCAGCTCCCAGTCTCCTAACGTACACACGAGCTCAGCCTGAAATGTTATACATGTGTATTCTTTGGAACTATAAACATCTACAGCTGAAAGAGACAAACTTCTTTTTCATTCCTTATGTAATTATTCTAGAAGGAATGTGCAGCTTTTCCTAGCGAACTTTACAGATAGAAACATGAAAGGGTGCAGCCATCCTTACTCTGCATGTTCTTGTACTCGCCATTCCTGTACTTATATTGACCGAGAATGTTTGTCAGAGCATTTACAGTTACCAAAAGCTCTAAAGCTTGCGCAGACACATGGCTATCCATAACTATGCTGATATTGTCAAGTACCAAGTACTACCTGCCCTGCAACAGTTAGGTTAGTACTTCCTAAAATGTGAACTTACATCACTGATAAAAGTTGTTTTCTGTTTTCAGGGGTAGCCATTGAAATGCAAGCATACATTGCTTAAATGTGAAGGTACACCATTTAAAATAAGTGTACAGTTTTTATAGGGTGGAGCAACAGCAGAAGACTACACTCCATAAATGCATAGGAATATACTGGTGTGTACCTCCATGTGTGCAAGTGCATTGTTACATATATAATTTGATCTTTCTTTCTCTCTACATATATATATATATATATATATATATACACATACATACATGTATATAAATGTATATAAATATAATTCTGCTAAATCCAGTGTTTTTAAGGCATTCTTCTTTAACAGGTCCTGTAACATCATGTCCTGTTCTACTGGTCACATCACGTCGGTGCATGCCGCACAATTTGAAATAAAGTACAGCATTTGCTTTGATCATTTTGCTGCCTATTCCAAGTAAGGAGAGTTTTCATTTCTTATTGCTGCTCACATTTTTTGCTGGTTCTTATTGCTGCCTGCTAATGCACTTGTGAATTCATTTTTTCTGGTTCTTATTCCTATTGCAGCCCAAGGGTTTAATTCATTTTGCTAGTTCTTACTTCTTGCTAAGATATTGCTCTGTGTGTTCAATTCGTTTTGCTGGTTCTTGTGTGTGTGTCTGTATGTGTGCATGGATTGTGTTATGGCTAGTCAGTTTTACCATTTTACTTTCTGTAACCTACTGGTCAGGTAGCAAGTTAAGGAGTATATTTAGTGGGGGTATAACCTAAGAGAAGGGGCTTTGTTTCTGAAGATATAATCATTTTCTGCATTAACATTTTGAGAGTTCTAATAGTAAAAGAGCAGCAATACAGTGCATACAAACATATATTTGTTAAATAAATAATGTTGCATCTGTAATGTATTTGGGTTAAAATCTGTGATCTGTTGAGAGAGAAACATTGCTTTAATAAGCAGTTCATTAGTTGTTTCTTGATTATCTTTTCTAGTAGTTTGATTAGGAAGGAGAGAATAGTAACTGATACAAAATTTGAGATTGATATAGAGTCTGTCTGTTCTTCAATTTGCATTTGAATGTTGGTATCCCGCAATTCCACGGTAGTGGGTGGGGTTACATAATTATGTATGCACATTTTATGTTAATCAGCATACAGATTTTTGGCCAGTTGTCCCTACTTTTCATGGACCTTTGTCCAGTTTTTTGATGTTTACAGGTTGTAAGGTTTGTATTCCAGGAACAGATAACTATAGGTAAAACACCCTACCACATCATCACTAGCTACAGGTCCCCAACCATGAACCAAGAGAAGCACACTGCCTACCTGGAATTACTAGAATCACTCCCTATACAGAAAAACACTTTGGTCATGGGTCATGGAAGATTTCAACCATCTTTCCACTGACTGGGCAACATACATGAGCACAAACATGATCGCCCTGAGGTTCCTGGACTTTGTTAATTCAAATGCTCTGGAACAGTTAGTCTGCACACCTACAAGGGCTTGAATGTCCTGGACTTGGCATTCAACAACATGGGGGTTCACTGCACTATCCCCTGTGTGTTGCCCTCCCTGGTAAGGTCAGACCATAAATCTGTTTCGAAACACTGAAATCCTCTACCAACTAATAAAACAGCTGGTGTAAAATAAATATAGTTGAAGTAGCAAACAAACACCAACTGTACCACAGCTAGGAAGTTTATTATAAAACCTGTTTTATAATAAACTTCCTAGCTGTGGTACAGTTGGTGTTTGTTTGCTACTTCATAAATCTGTTTAGTTTAAAGTAAGGATCAGACTTGACACCCCATAGGAGCAAAAAAAAAAAAAAAAAAAAAAAATGAAAAATGTATCCAAAGCAAACTACAGCTTACTAAGCAGTGGTATAAAAAGTTCCAAAACCCCTGCTAATACAGCCTACAATGACTTCCATGCAGAGGAGTACACAAATCCCCTGCACAGACATTTAAACAACTGTATAGACTCAGCTGTACCTGACAGGATCCAAACCAAGTCATCCTAAAGAAACAGGCCACCCTGGTGGACTGCAAGTATAAATAGGTTATATAACAAAAGGAAGAAACTGTTAAGAACAAGAAGGAACTTACTCAGAAGAGGAAGAATACCCTCCACAGCTTGAACAAGCAAATTAGGTATATTGTAAAGTCTTTTAAAGCTAGTTAAAAGGCTAAATTAGTATCCCTAGCTAAAGACAACCATAAGGCATTATTTAGCTATTTCTGAAATCTTAAAGGGAATGCCTAGCTACTTGCCGAACTTACAGTGGACGGTACCACTCCCAATGTACCTGAGGAAATTGCCAACCTGCTGGAGGACAGACTTGGTGTAAATTTCACCCCCGTCCCCAACAGACATGCAGATCAGAGTGAGTGATATACCTTTAAGAAACTGAGTACATGCAAGCAAGAGTGCCATTTGGTAGTGAGCAGCCAAGGTGTAAGCTTGCATGTGTGTAGTAGTCAGTTTGTTTAAGTTTAATGTTCCTGCTATCCATCCTGATGTGTTTGTGTGTAATAAACTACTTAAACACTCAGTCTCATCATCTTATTCAAGTACACAAGATGAGTGACATGGAATCAAAACCATGAGGTGCACAGTTAAATTTGGAGAAATATGCAGGAGTGGATCATTCCTACTGCTCAAACGACTTGCAAACAGGTCAGAAACAAATTCCAGGTACTAAAACTCGCTTAAATAAGAAGTTATGTACCTACCATAACGTTCCATGTTAGTTGTCTTCTCTCGCCTTCTTTCTTGCTTGATGGGTTCGGAGCCGATCCTCGGCTCCGACTCGGCACTTGCTAAGCTCGAGAGTCACTTTTACCAGCTCGAGGCAGCCCCATATCCCATGATGCAAGGCAGTAAGTACCCAGATCTCGTTTGATGACAAAGGGCAATAGCACCAAGCATAAATACTTCCCAAAGGAAGAAAGAAAGCCTACAGGATGGAAGAAGGACCAGCTCTGAATGGTCTTCAGCATAATAATTCCTTGTAGAAAGGTCTGTCCAGGCCTGGGGAAGGAGGGAGGGTCAGAAAGAAGGCGAGAGAAGACAACTAACATGGAACGTTATGGTAGGTACATAACTTCTTAATGTTAAGTTGTCAATCTCGCCTTCATTCTGCTTGATGGGACCGCCCTAGCACCTCTATCCTGGGTGGCTCAATGGAACAGACTCTTGAGGACTGTAGAGCCAAAACTGGCTCTGTCCCTGGAGGCCAAGTCCAATTTGTAATGGGAAACAAAAGTATGAGGAGTGGCCCAAGTGGCCGCTGCACAAATAGTGTCTAAAGGAAGTCTAGCTTGAAAGGCTGTAGAAGTAGCTAAGCTCCTAGTTGAATGTGCTTTAGGTTTTGAGCACAGCTGTTTTCCCTGAGCAGATAAATTTCAGAGATGACAGAAGAAAGCCATCTAGATAAAGTCACTTTAGAGACAGGAAGGCCTTTCTTGTTATCCGCATAGGAAACAAAGAGTTGATCGGATTTCCTAAATTGTTTAGTTCTGTCCAAATAATATCTGAGTTGGCGGTGGACATCAAGATAATGTAGTTTTTGTTCCGATCTGTTTGAATAGTTTGGAAAAAATACAGGGAGATCAATGGATTGATTCAAATTAGTCTTTGAGGCGACCTTAGGCAAAAAGGTTGGATTAGTTCTCAATGATACTCTGTCCTTGTGAAAGACCAAATAGGGGGGGTCGAACTGATAGAGCATGAAGTTCAGACACCCTCCTGGCCGATGTAATAGCTACTAGGAATAATGTTTTCCAAGAAAGAAATTTTAGGGAGCAAGAAACAGCTGGCTCGAAGGGGGGAAGAATCAAGGATGTCAGCACTAAATTTAGATCCCATTGAGGAGGAGGATTCCTGATTGAAGGCTTTAGCAGGAAAATTCCTTTCAAGAAGGCTTTACAAAGCCTATGGGACATAATATTGTGATCTGCGATCCCGACATGAAAGTTCGAGATAGCAGCCAATTGAACTCTAACTGTGGAAGAAGAGGAGCCTGCATGAAAAATCTCCGCCAAGAAGTCCAAAACTGCCTGAACTGGGGCAGTGAAGGGATCAATATTCTTGGCTTTAGCCCAATAAGAGAAACATTTCCATTTGCTTGTATAAATCCTCCTGGTAGAGGATTTTAAAGAAGCTACTATGATGTCTCTAACAGGGTTAGAGATCAAAGGAAGCCTGGCTAAGGAAGGAAGTGGAGCAACCATGCTGAGAGGTTGAGAGAAGGGATAGACCGGTGCAGCTGACCGGATTGGTGAACCAGAAGATCTGGCACTGGGTCCAGATGCCACGGCTGCACCAAAAGGTGACGATGGAGGAACGGAAACCAAATTTGTCGAGGCCAATAAGGAGCAATGAGAATCATTTTGGCTCTCAAAACGGTAGCTTTCTGGATAACTTGAGGGATCAGAGGAAAAGGAGGAAAGGCATAAAGAAGTCCCTGGGGCCAATCCTGGGTCAGAGCGCCTCTGGGGGGATGGCCTGACAGAGGGAAGAGAGAGAAGAAGTCTGGGCATTTGCTGTTTTGGGGAGTAGCAAAAAGATCACAACATGGGCGACCCCATTCCAGAAAAATCTCCTCCACTATAGATTGCTTGAGAGACCACTCGTGAGGCATGAGAATAGCTCTGCTCAATCTGTCCGCTAAAATGTTGGTTTTCCCAGGGATGTGCGTTGCTACCAGAAACCGATGAGAGGAGATCGCCCATTGCCACAGTCTGAGCGCTTCTCGACACAAAGGGTAGGACTTGGTTCCGCCCTGTTTGTTGATATACCAAACTACAGACATGTTGTCTGTGTGGACTGCAATTGTCCCTACAGGAAGAGAGTCGTTGAGGGCTTGCAACGTTAAAAGCACTGCTCTCATCTCTAGGACATTTATGTGCAGGTGGTACTCGAACGGTTGCCACGTCCCATGAACCATCCTGCCCTGATAATGCCCCCCCCACCCGATCAGGAGGCATCCGTGGTGACAGTGGCTACCGGGGATGGGGGTACAAAGTGTCTGCCTTGGTGAATCTGGGGAGAAGTGATCCACCAAGCAAGATGATTTTTGCAACTCTGTGTCACCAGAATTTGGTGACGCATTGGAAGTTGTTGGTAAGACCACTGAGTGAACAACATCCACTGAAGAAGGCGCATGTAGAAGCGAGCCAGGGGAAGAAGAGTAATGGCCGCAGCCATGAGACCTAATACCTTTAGGACCATTCTGGCCTGTACTTTCTTGTTGGCTAGAATGATCCTGACATGACTTTGAATGTCTGAAACTCTTTGGTTTGTAAGGGTAGCTGACATCCGAACAGTGTTTAAGTTTGCGCCTATGAAAGTAATAGACTGGCAGGGCAATAAGGATGACTTTTCGAAGTTGTTCGAGATGCCCAAATGAGAACAAAGATTTATTGTGTAATCCCTGGCTTGAACAAACTGATGCCTGGTGGTGGCTGACAGGAGCCAGTCGTCGAGATACGGAAACACCTGGAATCCTTGACGCCTCAGGTGAGCCGTGACCACTGCCATGCATTTGGTGAACACTCTGGGGGCTGTGGTGAGACCAAAGGGCAGGGCTCTGAACTGGAAATGACTGGACCCCAGCCGAAAGCGGAGAAATCTCCTGGAGCGTCTGTGAATTTTTATGTGATAGTACGCATCCTGAAGATCTATTGAGCACATCCAGTTGTCCTTCTGCAAGAAGGGCAGAATCGACTGAAGAGTGACCATTCGGAATCTTGTCTTCCTCACAGACTTGTTGAGTCTGCTGAGATCCAATATTGGTCTCCAGTCTCCCGCCTTTTTGGGGACCAAAAAGAACCTTGAGTAGATTCCGGGCTCTGAATGGTCTGTTGTAACTGGCTGAATGGCTCTTTTTTGCAGTAGTTTTGAGACTTCTAACTCTGCAATTTCCCTTAGACCGGGTGGTACATCTGGAAGGGAATTTGAGGGATAGAAAGGACTTTCCTCGAAAGGAATTTTGTAACCCTCGGATATGATCGATTGTACCCATCTGTCTTGAGTGAGAGAACGCCAGGTGTCTGGGTACAGCGATAGTCTTCCCCCGACTGCCTCCAAGGAGGGACAGCCGGGCAACATCTCAGGGATGCTGAAAGGGCTTGTCAGAGAGAGACTCTCTGTTTCCCTGGTTTTGTGGACCCCCTCTGCCTCTAGAGCGCGCCTGTTGTTGTTACCCCTCTGCCACTAGGGGTAAACTGACCACGTGAATCCGGGCGTGACTCTTTGGGATTTATGGAACCACATTTTGCCACCCTTCTGTCCTTTGGGATAAGGTCTAGAAGGGGTGGAAAACGGACCTACGGCAGAAAGAGGTTTGCGGTCCTGCTCAGACCTGGGCAACGTTTCCTTCAGTTGAGGGCCAAACAAAGCTGAGCCATCAAAGGGAAAGTTTGTGAAGGACGCCTTAAAGGGATCTGCAATTACATAGCCGCATCCAGGCTTGGCGCCTAAGAGCCACACCTGTACCTGCGCCCTACTGCTCCATCAGCAGCATATGATATCAGCTGCATGGAGGAGTTTGCAATGGAGTTAAGGGTTCCTAGATGCGAAGCAATTTTTTCCTGAGCCCCCGCAGCTGTAGGATCCTGCACAACTTCACCTAGCTCCTTAAGGATATCCCTTTGGAGTCTGGTGAAATGACAAAGGTAGTTCAGCTTAACGATAGCAAAGGTCGCTGAAGAAAACATCCGCTTACCATATCTGTCCATGGTCCTAGAGTCCTTATTAGGAGGATGGACAGGTACGGAAGGATCTGCAAGTTCCTTCTTGGTGGCAGCCGCCACCACCATGGCATCAGCGGGGACACCTTTTGTAAGGAATTGCTTGTCCGGCGGGGCAGTAATAAATTTAGACGGCCTCCTAGGAACAGGCTCTACAGAGTCAGGAGCAGCCCACGCCTTTCGAGCAATCACCTGCATAAGGGGGTCGAAAGGCGGAGACACCCAGGAGGTGCAGGGCCGAGATCCAAACGCCTCTAGGTATACTGACTCATCCTCAGAGGGATTATTGGTGGGCCAGTTTCCCCTCTGTCTAAGGAGTTCTAGGATGTCTGAGAAGGAGACATCCTCAGAGGGGGATCTTGGGGATCCCTCTGACTCATCTAAGTCAGTATCTGAAGTGATAGACTCGGGGGAGTCTACGTGTTTCCTCTTACATGTCCTCTTCCTGGAGGATCCCCGACAAATCAGGAGAATCCTCGGAAGAGGGGATATTCCCAGTGGGGAAACCTGAGGCGGAGGATCTCTGGGTCCTGGAGCAAGAGAAGTGGCAGAGATGTCAACAGGCACCATAGAGGGAGGAGCTAAGGGAACAGACTGCTGGCTGAGACCAGTGGCCAGCACACTCTTCATCACCTCAGGGCCCCTCCCAGGGAGGTCCGAGAGAACCCTGTCCGAAGAACTAGGAACTCCAGGACCCACCGAAAAGGAGGGCTCCGAGGCAGATGTCGGAGCCGAGCTCACCAAGGCCGAGGCTCCAAGGGGAAGAGCGGGCTCGGACAAGGGTCCGATGCCACTCACCCCCTCGGAGGAGACCAGGGAAGCCCGGCCACCGAATCCCTCTAAGGAAGGTCTCGAAGAGGAGATAAGAGTAGAGGCTGAAGGAGCAGAAAGGGGCATCTGTCCCTCGGCCATAGCAGAAACTATTCCCGAAGACTCCAACTCCAAACTCTGAGGTAGAGTCGAAGGAGGAACTGCAATGGGGTGTGGACTAATAGTCGTCTGCTGAGACGGACTATGCAGCATTTGGGCCAGTGCCTGTGACTTTAGTAATCTACTGACCACTCTCTCCAAATCATGGTCAGAAAGCCTGGATGACCTTGAAGATCGGCTCCGATGGCTCCGCTCCGAGAGGAGAGGCGGCCGAGCCGAAAGTATCGGCTCCAAGGAAGGGGACCTAGACCTCTTCCTCGAAGGAACCATCGGAGCCGATGAAACCATTGAAACTGTCGGAGCCGACAACTTATCGGCACCGACAGGTAGCTTCGATGCATCGGCTCCAGCCGGAGCCGATACAGCCATAAATGTAAGGGTGTCGGAGCCGATTGGAGCCGACGCCGATGCCTGGGCCACATGGTGGTCGGAACCGATCGGAGCCGACAATCGGTGGTCGGTTCAGAGTCGGCACCGATAGCCACCGGTGCCGAAGGTTTAGGTAAACCAGAATCGGCTCCAGCCGGAGCCGATCTCGACTCTGAATGAGTCGGAGCCGAGGCCACAGGCTTGGACACAGAAGCCTGGGCCTTGGAAGACTTAGAAGTCTTAGATGGGGCCGACTTAGCCGGAGAGCCCTCCGGCTTAAGAAGGCCCCTCAAAATCAATTTATTTCTTCTTTCCTGCAGGACTCTCTGGCTAAAAGAATGACATATAGCACAGGAGTCCTGCAGGTGAAGAGGCCCCAGACAGTAAAGGCAAGAAGTGTGACCGTCTGTCAGAGCCATCTTCTGACAGCACGAGTCACACTTCTTAAAGCCTGAGACCCTTTCTTTAGACATGGTGATAAACACACACACACAACACCAGTCCAAGAAATTAAATTAAATTTACCAAAAGGTATCAATAACAGACACACACACACTCCCTAACGGGGGGGATGGGATGGGTGAAAGTCTGACTAAAAGTTATGAGGAGACAGGGAAATTTTCTGTCAGAAAGAGATTAAAACTAAATTAAAACTAATAATTTTAAGGTTTTTTGTAAAAAGGGGCTAAAATAGTAAAGTAACAATTCACTTACCAGGAGCTGGTAAAAGGAGGACCTCATCAGCGAAGCGGCAAACGAGATCTGGGAACTTACTGCCTTGCATCATGGGATATGGGGCTGCCTCGAGCTGGTAAAAGTGACTCTCGAGCTTAGCAAGTGCCGAGTCGGAGCCGAGGATCGGCTCCGAACCCATGAAGCAAGAATGAAGGCGAGATTGACAACTTAACATTGATTTTTTACTCAACAAATATAAAACGAACTACTCAGAATGCTCAAAATGAATTTCTAATTAAATGAAATGTCTAAAACTGCATCATATTGATAAAAATATTCAAAATAATTACGGACACATTTGAAACAATATCTGAATCACATAAAATGTAAAAAAAGGGAAAATGACCATATTTTTTTGCTGTGTGCTATTTTTTTTCACATTAACTACAGCTATTCAAAGCACCTGAAGTGTACAAAGTGTTGGCAAATGTCTGCATTTAATTCCCACAGCATAGTCATTTCAAAGAGATTTTGTACATTTGATTATTATTACAAGTACCTGGGGTGCATGAATGTTCATACATCTTTGCAAAGGCCATATTTGAATTGTGTTCAACCATAATTTGTTGGCATGGGAGAAGGAATTCGCAGATCAAGTCTGCTTGTGTTTGATAATATTGCAGTAAATTGGAGTGTTTGAGCAAGAGTACGATATTTTCATACAGGCTGCTTTTTCTGACAAGGACGCACCTACAAAGGCATTTATTCTGCTCAATATAGCTGGTTCAGAAGCCACTGAAAGAGAGTTCATTTCTGTATGCAGGGGAGGGGGACCACTATACAGTGGTACTGGCCAAAATGTGGGAAGACCCTGAGTGTTTAAAAATAGAAGTTATGTTCTTACCATAACGTTCCATGTTAGTTGTCTTCTTCTCGCCTTCTTCTTGCTGGATGGGTTCGGAGCCGACCTCGCCCGACTGCCACTCTAAAAGCTCGAGAGTTGGTTCGACCGGCTCGAGGCTCCCCTTATATCCCACAATGCTAGGCGAGAGTTACCTCAGATCTCGTTTGTAAGCTAACCCAGCTTATACCAAAAAACAGTATAACAGTGAAACAGAATCCACCTCTAACAGCAGGAAGAAAAGGGGTGACCCTACATCCTGAAACAAGAAATATGCATAATAGCATATGACTAAGAAAGAGGTGGTAGAAAGAGAGGTCACGATCACAACTCCTCTAGGTCTGTCCAGGCCAGGGGAAGGAGGGACGAAGAAGAAGGCGAGAAGAAGACAACTAACATGGAACGTTATGGTAAGAACATAACTTCTATATGTTAAGTTGTCTATCTCGCCTTCATTCTTGCTGGATGGGACCGCGTCCCTAGCACCTTGTCCCGGGTGGCCTAACGGAACAGACTCCTGAGAACAGTGGAACCAAAATTAGCTCTATGCCTAGAAGCTAAATCCAACTTATAATGGGAAATAAAAGTGTGAGGAGTAGCCCAAGTAGCCGCTGCACAAATGGTGTCAATAGGCAGTCTGTCTTGGAAGGCTAGAGAAGTAGCCAAAGCTCTGGTGGAATGGGCTTTAGGTTTATTAGGCAGTTCTTGGTGTCTAATTTCATAAACAAGGGTAATCAGAGATGTTAGCCATCTGGATAAAGATACCTTTGAAACTGGAAGTCCCTTTCTGCTTTCCCAAGATAGGAGACAAACAGCTGATCAGATTTTCTGAATAGTTTCGTCCTGTCCAAGTAGTACCTTAATTGACGATGAACATCCAGGTAGTGTAATTTCTGTTCAGACCTATTTGAATACTCCGGAAAAACAGGGAGGTCAATGCATTGGTTTAGATTTGATGTTGAAACCACCTTAGGCAAAAAGGACGGGTTAGTTCGTAAGGAAACTCTGTCCTTATGGAACACAAGGTAAGGAGAACGACAACTGAGTGCTTGAAGTTCTGAAATTCTTCTAGCTGATGTGATAGCCACCAGAAAAAGAGTTTTCCATGATAATAGCTTTAAGGAACATGAAGCTGCAGGTTCGAAAGGGGAAAGAATCAAAGAAGCAAGAACTAAATTTAGGTCCCAAGGAGAAGGAGGATTTCTGACAGGAGGTCTGAGAAGAAAAACTCCTTTCAAAAAGGCTTTGCAGAGTTTGTGGGACATTAGGGCAGATTCAGAAATACCCACATGGAAATTAGAAATAGCCGCCAATTGAACCTTAAGAGTAGATGGAGATGAACCTGCATGGAAGAGTTCAGCAAGAAAATCAAGGACTAGTTGGATGGAAGCGTGAAAGGATCTATGTCCTTTCCTTGTGCCCAATATGAGAAGCGTTTCCACTTACTCAAATAAATCTTTCGAGTGGAAGATTTGTGGGAAGCTATCAAAATATCTCTAACAGAGTGAGATAATTGAGGAAGCCTGGCTACTGTTGGAAGTGGAGGAACCAAGCAGTGAGGTTCAGAGAGGGGAGGGAGCGATGAAGCTGACCCGACTGATGGATCAAAAGATCTGGAACTAGGTCCAGGTTCCACGGTCGCCCAAAAGAAATCGATGTAGAAAGGGGAACCACACTTGTCGAGGCCAGTAAGGCGCAATGAGGATCAATGAGGCCTTCTGAGCGATAGCTTTCTGTATTACTTGAGAGATCAGTGGGAAAGGAGGAAATGCATACAGAAGTCCCCGGGCCCAAACCTGGACTAGTGCGTCCCTGCTGGGTTGGCCTGGTAAAGGGAATAGAGTGAAGTATTCTCTGCACTTGCTGTTTTGGGGAGTAGCAAAAAGATCGCAGCAAGGCTGACCCCACTTGAGAAATATCTCTCTCACTACAGAGTCTTTCAGAGACCACTCGTGAGGCATAAGAATAGCTCTGCTCAACTTGTCCGCAATGTGATTGGACTTCCGGGATGTGCGTTGCTATCAGAAAACGCTGAGAAGAAATCGCCCATTGCCACAGTCTGAGTGCTTCTCGACACAGGGGTATGATCTGGTTCCGCCTTGTTTGTTGATGTACCACACTACAGACATATTGTTCGTCTGCATTGCAATCGCCCCCAAGGGAAGGGAGTCTTGAAGGGCTTGCAACGCTAAAAGCACTGCTCTCATCTCCAGAACATTTATGTGCAAGTGGCATTCGCTTGGTTGCCATGTGCCCTGGACTGTCCTGCCCTGATAATGCCCCCCACCCGATCAGGGAGGCATCCGTTGTCAGAGTAGCAACCGGAGGAGGTGGAACAAATGGTCTCCCCAACAGGAGCTGGGGAAGACATCCACCACATGAGATGCTTTTGCACGCCATGTGATCATAATGGTGTGAGACATTGGAAGTTCCTGGTATGACCATTGAGAAAAGAGCATCCACTGAAGGATCCGCATGTGGTATCTGGCCAATGGGAGGAGAGGTATGGCTGCCATAATTCCCAACACCTTTAGAACTAACCTGGCTTTGGCTCTGTTGTTGTTGAGAAGTAGTGACACCAATTTTGAATGTCTGATATCCTTTGGTTCGTTAGTGTTGCAGACATGTTTACAGTATCTAAATTTGCGCCTATGTAGGTAATAGTACGACAAGGCGACAAAACAGACTTTTCGCAATTTATTGAGATACCCAATTTTGACAGACGCGAAAAGTGTAATCTCTGGCCATCAGAAGGAGATGCTTGGTGGGAGCTATGAGGAGCCAGTCGTCCAAATATGGAAACACCTGGAATCCTTGTCGGCTCAGGTGAGAAGCTACCACTGCCATGCATTTGGTAAACACCCGGGGGGCAGTGGTGAGACCAAAGGGCAGGGCCCTGAATTGAAAATGACTGGTTCCCAGCCTGAAGCGGAGGAATCTTCTGGAGCCGCCTGTTCATTTTTATGTGGTAGTACGCGTCCTGAAGGTCTATAGAGCACATCCAGTTTCCTTTTCCCAATAGGGGAAGAATGGATTGCAGCGTGACCATCCGAAATCTTGTTTTCTTGACCGATCTGTTCAAGATACTGAGATCCAAAATTGGTCTCCAGTCCCCTGTTTTCTTTGGAACTAAAAAGAACCTTGAGTAGATTCCGGATCCTTGTTGGTCTGCTGACACTGGCTGAATAGCTCTTTTGCAAGCAGTTTTGAAATTTCCAAAGCTGCTATATCCCTTTGAGCGGTGGAACATCTGGAAGGGATTTTTTGACTGATTTGGAAAACGAAGAAAGGGGATAGAATAACCTTCGAAATGATGGACTGTACCCATTTGTCTTGTGTCAAGGATAGCCAGGCTTCTGGGTACAGTGACAATCTTCCCCCGACTGCCTCCGAAGATGGGCAGTCGGGCAACACCTCAGGGATGCTGAAAGGGCTTATCGGAGGAAGTTTCTCGATTGCCCTGGTTCTGCGGACCCCTCTGCCTCTAGGGTGACGCCTACCATTGTTGTTCCCCTCTGCCTCTGGCGGGAACCGACTCTGTGCGCCAGGCTAAGTCCCTTGAGATTGTTTACGGAACCACATCTTCCCACCCTTCTGGCCTTTGCAGTAATGCCTAGTAGGAGTCGAACATCGGGCTCCGACGGCAGAAAGGGTCTTGCCATCAGTCTCGCACCTAGTCAGGGTTTCTTTCACTTGAGGACCAAAAAGAGATGATCCATCAAAAGGGGAGTTCGTGAAAGACGCCTTGAAAGGTTCCAAAATTGCATAGCCGCATCCAGGCGTGCCTACGTAAGGCTACCCCTGTTCCTGCGGCTCTGCTCGCTCCATCGGCCGCATAAGAGAGGAGGCGATGGAGGAGTTGGAAATGGAATTAAGGATAGCCAGCTGCGTGTTCATTTTTCTTGGAACCCGCAGCTGTAGGGTCCTTCAACATCTCACTCGCTTCCTTGACCAAGTCCCTTTGAAGACGAGTGAAATGGCACAGGTAATTCAGCTTAACGATGGTAAAAGTCGCTGAGGAGAACATCCGCTTCGCATCCTATCCATGGACCTAGATTCCTTGTTAGGTGGATGGACAGGCACTGAAGGATCAGCCAGTTCCTTCTTTGTGGCGGCAGCTACCACCATAGCATCCACAGAAACTCCTTTTGATAAAAATTGCTTGTCTGATGGAGCTGTGATGAATTTGGAGGGTCTCCTGGGAGTGGGGTCCACTGAATCAGGAGCCGCCCATGCCTTCTTAGCTACCACCTGCATGAGGGGGTCAAGGGGACACCCAGGAGGTGGAAGGACGAGAGCCAAACGCCTCAAGATACACAGATTCGCCTCTGAAGGGTTGAGGGCTGGCCAATTTCCCTCTGTTTAAGGATCTCCAGAATGTCTGCAAATGAGACATCTTCAGAAGAGGAACGAGGGAACCCTCAGAATCATCCAGATCTGTGTCCGACGTGATAGACTCAGGTGAGTCAATGTGCTTCCTCTTGCACTTCCTTTTCCGAGGGGGCTCTTCTGCCAAATCAGGAGAGGCCTCGAAGAGGATGAAATCCCCAAAGGGGGCTCTTGAGGAGCTGGCTCTCTGCGGTCCGGAATGAGGGAGTGAGTCGACTTACCCTGAGGCAGCATAGAGGGAGGGGCTGACGGAACCGACTGTGGAGTAGAGCCAGGCTCTAACACACTCCGCATGACCTAAGCACCCCTGTCAGGCAGAGCCAGAGGTCCCCGCCCGAGGAGCTAAGGACCCCTCAGCACCGACAGTGATGGCTCGAGGCCGATGTCGGAGCCGAACTCACCAGCGCCAAGCACCGAGAGGGAGAGGGGGTCGGACAAGGGTCCGATGCCACTCACCCCTCGAGCCGACGAGCGAAGTCCGGCGCCGAGATTCCTCCACGGAAGAAAACGGAGCCGACCACGGAGCCGCAGAAAATTGTCTCGGCCCGAGGTGACCACAGTCTCGGTTCCGACACGACCGCCCGAACTCAAAAGAGTCAAGGAGGAAAGAGTTGATGGACGGGCAGGCACCGACTGATGAGTCGGGCTCTGAAGCATCTGGGCTAGTGCCTCGGACTTGAGTAGTCGACTCACCACCCTCTGAAGGTCATGATCGGAAAGCCTCGATGACCTAGAGGAATGAGACCTTTGGCCCGTTCAGACAGCAGGGGAGAACCTGGAGCCGAATGAACGGAGCCAAGAGAAGGTGACCTAGACCTCTTTCTGGTTGTCGGCTCAAGATCTTGTCGGAGCCGACACGGGTACCTCGATAACCTCGGCTCCAGCCGAGCCGAGGAAGCCACAGAAACTGTGGACTGAGCCTTATCGGCTCCAGCCGGAGCCGATAAAGGCAAAGGTTGAACAACCTGAGGTCTCGGCTCAGAAGCCGGAGCCGAAGACCTCGATGCCTTAGAGGGTTTCCCTGTTGAGACAGACAGGGAATCCTCAGGCTTCAACAAGCCTCTCAGAATTAGCTTGTTTTTTCTTTCCTGCAGGACCCTGGGGCTGAAGCCATGGCAAACAGCACAGGAGTCCTGCAAGTGCAAAGGCCCCAGACAATAGACACAAGAAGTGTGAGCGTCTGTCAGAGACATTTTCTGACAGCACGCATCACACTTCTTGAACTGAGACCTTTGTTTTTGACATAGCCTAACTGGTGAACACAAACACACACTCAAACACACCAGTTATACCCTGTCAGGATAACAATTTTAGTAAAGATTGTAGCAAATTATAGTAAACTACACAAACACTCCCTAGGGAAGAGAAGGCCTAAGGCCCAAGGGAAGAACCAAAGGTTCTTTTAAACAAGAAACGGGAAAAATTAGGGTCGGGGATAAAGTTCTATGAACTATACTAATTTAAGAAGAATTAAACTGAAAAAGGGGGAAAAAGAGTAACTTTTAATAGAAAAAGCTAAAACTCACCAGGAACCGGTAGAAGCAACCAACCTCGAAGCTGTAGCGGCAAACGAGATCTGGGGTAACTCTCGCCTAGCATTGTGGGATATAAGGGGAGCCTCGAGCCGGTGGAACCAACTCTCGAGCTTTTAGAGTGGCCGAGTCGGAGCCGAGGTCGGCTCCGAACCCATCCAGCAAGAATGAAGGCGAGATAGACAACTTAACATTGTAAATTTAGAGAAATATGTAACCCCCCCCCCAACAAATATAATGGAAAGGCACTTATTTTACATGAGATCAAATGCCTGGTGAAACTTTTGCAGCATATATAACTGATTTGAGAAACAAGGCAAAAACGTGCAGGTTTGGTGATTTGAGAGATGAGCTGATAAAAAACAGGCTTGTGTGTGATGTTAAAGATGATACAGTGAGAAAGATTTTGTTTCGCAATAGTGATTTAACTTTGAATAAGGCCACTGAGATTTGTCAGATATATGAGCTCACAGAAAAGCATGCACGTGGCTTCTTCTACTGCTAATGTTGATAGTATATAGCACAAGGTTAAAAGATACAGGCGAAAGGGTGTGGCAACTTCAGTGAAATCTAGAGCCTTTCCAGCAAGTTTCAGGGCAGCTCCAGTAAAATTCCAAAGCATGCTCAGTGAAGCACAAAGGTGCCTCAACAAAACCTGTAGCTAGCATCATATTCAAATGTTGTGAATGTGGTGGTAATCATGAATCTAAAAGAGAAAAGTGCTTAGCTTTTGGTCAGCAGTGTCACAAATGTAAAAAGTGGAATAATTTCAAAAGATTTTGTAACTCAAACGAGGCTCATTCTTCTGTTAAAACAGAACATGGAAAGAGGCAAGTTGATCAGCTAGAAAGTCGTGACCCTACTTTTTACGTTGATGGTGTGTCAGTGCTTGGTGAAACAGTCAATGCAGTATATTTGTGGGGAAAGAATGAAGTATTTTGTACTGTTCTAATTAATGGGAGATCTGTAGAGTTCAAAGTTGATACTAGTTCAAAGTGCAATGTTATGTCAGCATAAACGTTTGCCAAAATAAGTGATGTTGAGAAGCTTGATCTGGCAAAGTGTGCAGAACTTGTTGCTTATGGTGGTGAAGAAATTCAAACTGAAGGCTCAGTAGTGCTTTTATGTTACTCTGCTGGGAACAGCTATGACTTGCAGTTTTACATAGTCAAGAGACATGTGCAGTCATTATTAGGCCTCAGAGACTGTTTGAACATATGACTGCTTTCACTTAAGGAAGTCCACCATGTAAGCTTGAATGATAGATAACAGCTCAGACTTTGCCCAGACTATTTTTTCTGACTATGCTGACCTTTTTGAAAACAAACTAGGCAAACTCCTAGTTGTGTACTCCATGAAGTTGGACTCTGAGGTAAGCCCAGTTATCAGAGCAGCACAGAAAGTTCCAGTAGCTATGCAGAACAGAGTCAAGGCTGAGCTAGTCAGAATGGTGCAACAAGGAGTAATTTGTCCAGTTAAAGAACCAACTGAATGGGTATCGTCCATGGTGACAGTTCATATGAAAATCTCAGATGATATTATAATATGTATTAATCCAAGAGATTTGAAGAAAGCACTAAAACAACCTCATCATCCAATGTGCACAGCTGAAAGAAGCTGCTGTTCTTATGCCAAATGCCACTGTTTTTTCTGTCACAGATGCAAAAAGTTCATTTGGCAAATTTTGCTTGACCAAAAATCTTCATTGCTCACCACTTTTAGTATACCACTTGGAAAGTACAGATTTTTGAGAATGCAATTTGGAATAAATTCTGCCAGTGAAGTCTTTGAGCAAGTGCAGGAGCAAATTTATTCTGGCTATCATATCCTATTATAGTAGAAGATATTCTTGTAGGAGGGAATGGTGAAGTCGAACATGACAGAAACCTCATGAAAGAGCTTGTGAAGTGAATCTTAAGTTGAAGCCTCAGACATGCAAATTCAGGCTACAAGAAGTTACTTATGTAGGTCATTTGTTTAATAGTTCAGGCTTACGACCAGATCCTTCCAAGCAAACAGCAATTCTTGAGGTGTCAGCTCCAAACAATGTCCAAGCCCTACGTTTTCTTGGCATAGTCAACTATCTGGGCAAGTTCATTCCAGATTTGAGTCAACTTTCAGCACTGCTCAGAGAACTGATATGCAAAGATATAATCTGGTCCTGGTCAGAACACCACCAAAGAGCATTTGATGTCCTGAAAAAGAAAATTGCCAGTCCACCTACTTTAATATTTATGATATTCACAAACCAGTAACTCTTTCCTGTAATGCTTCTAAGTTTGGACTTGGTACAGTCATTCTTCAAAAGGGTAGACCAGTAGCCTATGCATCAAGAATTGTAACCCAAACCAAGATGCAGTAGGCTCAGATACAGAAAGAGCTCTTGGCAATTGTGTTTGCATATTCGAAGTTCTATGATTATATTTATGGCCGATCTATTCAAATTGAGACTGACCACCGACCTTTATTCACTATTTTGAAAAAGCCAATGCACACAACCCCTGCTAGATTGCAACACACTGATGCTCAAATTGCAAAAGTACAATTTCAATCTTGTTTATACAAAAGGCAAACTTGTTTATCTTGCTGATACTTTATCCCAATCACCCAGAAAAAACAGTGAACAGCATGAAAATAAGAAACCTGATTTTGAAGTCATGGAAGTGAATAATATTTCTTCCACACATCTTGATGAGCTTAGAACTCGCACAGCTTCAAATCTAATTATCCAGAAGCTCAACCACTTTATTAACCAAGGGTGGCCATCAAAGCAATCTTCTTTACCAGATGTACAGCAGTATTTTCCTTATAGAGACGAGATTTTGATGGAAGATGGTATCAAAGTAATTGTTCCAAAATCTTTGTAACACGATTATATTAAGAACTTGCATTGTGGTCACCCAGGAACTGATTCTACCAAAAGAAGGGCGAAAGGTCTTTGTCAAAACACATTTAGAAAGAACTCTCATCTTGTTCTGTTTTGTAATAGTACTAAACTGCAGCAACAAAAAGAACCACTTCATTTAAGCCAGATTCCTGGACTACCTTGGTTGACAACAGCCAATGACATTTTCGAGTAGAATGGTCAACATTACTTGGTGTTAGTAGACTCATTCAAATTGGTTCAAGACTTTACATTCAATACTGTCATTACTAAGTTGAAGGGACATTTTTCTGTTCATGGTAGTCTGCACAGAGTCATTTCTGACAATGGTGCACAGTTTACAAGTCAGCAGTTCAAAAGATTTGCTGAAACATGGGACTTTGTTCACATTACGAGTAGTCCTGAATACCCGCAGTCAAACAGCTTGGCTGAACGTGCAGTTCAAAGTGCAAACCAGCAGTTAAGAGAAATCGAAATGAGATAATACTGATGTTTTTTAAATCTCCTGAATCTCAGAAACATTCCTCTCGATAATCATCTTGGTTCACCTGCCCAGACACTTATGTTGAGACAAAGCAGAACCACATTACCAATAAGTAGCAATTTGTTGGTGCCATGGGCTAAAAACAACAAAGCAGTGAAAGCTCAACTCTTGAAAAAGCGTTTGTCCGTGAAGTCCTACTATGATAAGACCAGCAAACTGCTCAGTCCATTAACTCATTCACCACAATGGAGCTCAGGAAGTTTGCATTGTAACTTCTAATGGGCGGAGCCTAAGCCTTTTGACAGAATCAAATGATGTCCTCACATTTCAAACAAATGTTCATATTTCTGGAACCATTGGGATTATGAAAGAAGTATAAATGACATACTCTTCAGCACAAACTGTTTTTATAGTGGTAATATTTTTTAGGTTCTAGGTCTTAAACCAAATTTTATAAGTCACAGTAAACCCAGTCACTATTACATTTGTAATATTTTGTAAACAACTTACAATATCTCAGCAACCACCCAAGCTACACACATGCTGTCAGCAGCATTTTATTAATCTGAAAGCTTTCATATGAGGCTAAGGAGTTCTGTCTGTGTTACTTGGTTGTTGAAATATTTAGAAAAATGTGAAAATGATATCTATATAAATTAATATCATAAAAACAACAGTTAATATCTATTTACCTGCACTAGACATAGGTGAAATATTAATGCAGTTGAGTTTGCCATTATGTATGCTTTAAGATGAAATCTTTCAAAACATTCTACCTAGCATGGTTTTGGAATTATTGATGCAAATACGAACAAGCAATATTTGACGTCTAGAGGTATCAGTAGGAGGTAACTGCAGATGCACCTGGAGGTGTCACTCGGATATAATGAGTTAAAAGAAGGGGAGATAGTGAGGATGCAGACAACAAAAGGTTTTGATCGGATTGGATTTGTGAAAAGTTTGTGTCAACAACCAAGATCATACATCGTGGAATCACAGGGAATGGAATTTCGGCAGAATCGGAAGTATTACTGGTATCCATGCCAGCGTTATAGCATATTGCCTGTAATAAAGACTCTAATTCTCAGAGTGACGTATCCAATGTTCCAGTACGACAGGACATTCCAGCAGATATCCCTGTTCCTGAGAATATCTCCAAGAGTCCAAAAGCAGAACATTTCCCAGTGATTGTCTCTGTTGCTAAACCTAGTCCTAGCTATTACATTACAAGTTCAGGTCGCATTTCTAGAGACCTAGTTCCAGATACACGGCAACCTGGACATGAATGTTGTTTAGTTTAGTATTATCTGTATAATGTGCATGCCTTTTCAAATGTCATTGTAAGGCAGCTCAATAAAGAGGGAGGATGTAGATCGGAGTGTGTGGTATACCTTTATGAAACTTTCCAGTCAGCAGTCAAGTGCATATAACTACCAAGCACGTGCAAGCAAGAGTGCCATTTTGTAGTGAGCAGCCGAGGTGTAAGCATGCATGTGTGTAGTAGTCAGTTTGTTTAAGTTTAATGTTCTTGATATCTATCCTGATAGGTTTGTAATAAACTACTTAAACGAACAGCCAGCCTCATCGTCTTAATCAAGTACACAAGACAATTGATGAGACATACCCCAAAGCATCCCTAACACCAGTCCTCTACCTAGCATCTCCAAACAGCAGGTCATATTTGCTCTCTCCAAGGTGAAAAGCATGGCCTCCATGGGACCAGATAACATCCCAGGCTGCTTATTAAACAATCTAAAACAAGACCTAGTGGAACTGCTTAGCACTCTCTTCAACCACAGCCTGAGCACTGGCTTTCTTCCAGCAAAGTGGAGAGCAGCAATAGTAATCCCCTTGCACAAAGGGGGTCCATCAACCAACCCTGGGAACTACAGACCCATAAGCCTAACCAGCCTTATCTGCAAGGCCATGGAAAGAATCATCATGGACCTTATCAACAAGGTTTTAGGCACCATTCAGACTCTTGACCCAGCCAAGTTTGGCTTTGTTAACTTCTTTGAAAATGCACCAAACCCTGAATGAAGGCAAAGCAGTACATACCATCTACATTGACTTAGTCAAGGCTTTCAACAAAATCCCCCATTCAAGTATCATTGAGAAGCTCTCCTAGCTGGAGTTTAACTCATATGTCACTAGATGTGTAGCAAACTGGCTCACTGACACCATGCATACTGTCAAAGTTGGGGATTCCATCTCCACCAGTAAACCAGTTACCAGTGGTGTATCACAAGGGTCTGTGCTGGGCCCTTTTCTTTTTTGAATCTACTTCTAGGAAGTCCAGGCAAAAGCAGATGGTCTGTGGCTTACCAAGTTCACAGATGTTTGCAAGCTAGGCACAATCACTCAGTCCCCCAATGATGTTAACATATTACAAAAGGGGCTAACAGAGACAAATGATTAGTGCCAGAGCCACAAACGAAAACTAAATGCAAAAGTGCACCATTATCCCCTTTGGCAAAGAAATAGCCCATGCACATTATTTTACAGACAGCAACCCCCTAAGCTCAAACACAGTGGTGAGAGACTTGGGAACACAGGTTGATAGCAATCTAAACTTTGATCACCATGTGTCCACAGTGGAAGGGAAAGCCTTCTACAATGTACATCTCATAAGTAAGGGCATCACATCCAAAACTAAGGATGTTATAACTCCAACAAACCAAAGGTAAAGATAAAACATTAAAAAAAAATGGGTGTAGCATAATCAGAAGACAAACTGCAACCCTGTAAAAGTAAGCACTTTCGTTTCTCCCTTCCAACTTCCTTCATATTTATAAAGAAAAAAAACAATCTGAAACAACTATGAATTAGTGAAAAAGATACACAATTAAGTCACTCTAAAAATTTTCTTCTTATTGATTATAACCCAACTAATATGAAAATAATTTACGTGAATACTCACTGTGACAAGGTAAGAAAATTAAATATAATTAACAATAAAAATGCAGGTTAAATTTTTTTTTAAAAAGTTTGAAAATATTTTGTAAGATGGTGAAACTACCAAGATAATATTTACTTCTAAAATATTCTAATACACTAAATATACAACTTCCTGACAAGAGATGGACTTTAATTAAATAGTGGCCATCTTTATTGTTAGGAGACTACTAATAGATATTCTATCATTTATGCCTGGGGACTGAGTGGCATTTAGGAGAATTTGCATCTCTCTGAGTTCCAGGAATGCTGACCAAATCAACCCCCCCTCATAATTCACCACAACATTTTCAAGGACAAAAAATATATTTTTTTAAAAATTAGGGCAAGTTGTCGAATGCCTAAATAAGGCGTTCATGTTATCCTTTTTTCTGATAGCATATGTGTGCTGATGTATTCTTTTTCTGAGGGGTTTCTCCATCTTCCTTATATAAAAGATGGGGCATGCTGAACAAATAGCCACATATACTACCCCCTTGGTGTTACAATCAAAGTTTGCCTTAATAGGGAAAACCCTCTGGTGGTTACCTGCAGTCACATAAGTTACATCATATATAAATCTACATTCCCTGCACGCACCATATGTTTTTATTCTACCCTGACTACTCATGGTTCCTGATTTGTTTTTCTTTTCAAACAAGTTCTTCATGTTTTTCCTTTTCTATAAACAATCCTTGGTATTTGGCCCAGCCTGTTAGTTAACCCAAAAATCTCCAAAGACTGCACCTCAGTTTTTCTCTATAATTTGTCTGACAGTAGGGGAATGTTAGTTGTATGTTACCACACAAATGGCATTATCATCAAAAGGTGGTGTAACTGTTTCGGGTTAAGAGTCAGGAAACCTTAAAAGTGGGGGGTAAAGTGTTGTTCTACCCTCAAGAACCAAAACATCTTGTTCTTCCAATAACTTTGAGGAGCAGTTCCTTTCCTTTAGCATCCCCTTTAATAAGGAAAGCTCACAGTACAATATTTGTTCATCTGTAACCAGCCTAGAAAACCTTATCATCTGGTCTTTAAGTTCCTTGTTTGCCAGTGAGGGTGGTTACCATCAAAATGTAAAAAGGCATTAGAAAAAGTTGGTTTCCTGTGGAAGGAAGACTCATACAGTAGAGTCAATTATCCGAATGTCGATTATCAGAAAGGTCAATTATCCGAACTTAGCCTTCCAAAGTTTTTAGGTAGGAAAAAATCATAAAGTCTGAATATATAAATGTTATGCATATTCATTTGTGCATCTTTTCTAAGCTTGTAGTCCGCTTGTGTGTCAAAAATATTCTTTATTGTCCACTGGAATCATTGAATGGTTGAAAAGCATGCACACAACAAAAAGATTTTTGCAGTTTTTTATCCTTTTCAATGTATGTTTGATTATCTGAACAGTTTGATTATCCGAACTACCCTAGGTCCCAGTTAGTTCAGCTGTCTACTGTATTGATGTTTATTCTTATTTTTATATAGCTGAACATCCAAAAAATTCACACTGTCAAAATCTACTTTATATGTGAATCGCAAAAAGGTGGTAGTAGAATTGATGTAGTCCATAAAAACTGGGATTTTTTCCACATCATCATCATCAATTACTATAAGAATGTTGTTGAGATATCTAAAATATTTATAAACTGACTTTTCATAGAGTGATCCAAAAATGTAAGGGGCCTCCCACCACCACAACACAATGTTTGCAAAAACTGGAGCACAAGGAGCTCCCATAGCAACTCCTTTTGTTTGTTTAAAATATTATCCTTGAAACCAAATAAAGTTAGGTGTCAGAACCAAATCCAGCAGGGAAACCAAAACATAAGCTGAATCAGGTTTTCAATCTATTAACTGACGATAATCCTTCTGTAAAATAATCCATTCCCTCATGCAGAATGAAGTACAACTACTCAGATGGAACGTTATGGTGAGTACATAACGTCTTTATCTGAAGTAGTTTACTTCATTTGATCTTCAAACTGTGGGACAGAGTCCCCAGCTACTAAACTCCTGGGTGGCCCTCATGGAAGGATATTCCTGAGCAGCGCGGAACCAAAGGATACTCTCCTTCTAGATGACAAATCCAATTTATAATGGGAGATAAACATATGAGATGAGGACCAAGTAGCGGCTGAGCAAATGTCATCTAAAGATACACTAGACCAGAAAGCTTCAGATGTAACCATGGACCTGGTGGAATAAGCTTTAACCTGACCTGGAGGAGCATGCCTTTGTCCTTGTAGACCTACAGGATGCATGAAGAAATCCATCTAGCTATTGTGACCTTGGAAATAGGTTTGCCCAAAAAGGGTCTATAGAACAAGATAAACAATTGATCAGATTTATGGAAATTTTTTGTCCTGTGTAAATAAAATCGTAACTATCTGTGAACATCCAGCAGTTTTGTATTCCATTTTGTTGGCAAAATTGGGAAAGAACACAGGCTAATGTATAGTCTGATTGATATTGACTGGTGATGCCACCTTAGGAAGAAAGGATGGATTGGTGCAAAGGGAAACTCTATAAAAAATCATGTACGGAAATTTTATGTACAAGGCCTGCAATTCCGAAACCCTCCTAGCTGAGGTAATAGCGACCAGAAAGGCTGTTTTCCACGATAGAAATTTTAGATCAACAGTAGCGGCAGGCTCAAAAGGCGAGGTGACCAGAGCTTGAAGAACCATAGTAAGGACCCACGGGGGGACAGGATCTTTGACCAGGGGGCATAGTAAAAAGGTACCTTTAATAAAGGCTTTACACAGTCTAGAAAATGCCAAGAATGCAGAATTCTCACCCACATAAAAATGAGAAATAGCAGCCAATTGAACTTTGACAGTAGAAGAACTAGCTCCATGCTGGAAAATATCAGCTAGGAGATCAAAGTTAGCGGAAATAGGAACCGTGAAAGGATCCAAACTCCTTTGAGAGGCCCAAAAAGAAAAACATTTCCTCTTGCTGCGATAAATCTTTCAGGTTGAAGACTTATGGGCAGCTACCAAAATAGACTTAACTGAGGAGGAAAGTCCAGGAGTCCTAACGATCATGGGAACCAGAGCAGCCAAACCGTGAGATTCAGGGTATCCAGATTTGGATGAGGCACCCCCAATGGGTGTGAAATCAGATCCTGAGAGGGGATCTAGGATCCACAGTGGAGCCAGAAGGTGAGACCAAAGGAAGGGAAACCATACCTGTCGAGGCCAGAATGGGGCAATGGAGATCACCGTGCTCCCCAGTCAACAAGCTTTTTACAAAAACCTTGAGATGAGAGGGACAGCAGGGTAAAGATACAGAAGACCGGGAGGCCAAGCATGAACTAGAGTGGCTCTGGGAGACTCCCCCAGCAGGGGGTTCAGAGCGAAAAACCTGCTGCACTTCTCGTTGGAAGGAGATGCGAAGAGATTGCAGCAAGTTTGACCCCACTAGCTGAAGATCTGTTCTGCTACTGACAGATTCAGGCACCACTCGTAAGGCATCAGAATGGTCTGACTTAGCCTGTACGCTAGAATGTTGGACCATCCTAGAATGTGCGTTGCGATAAGAAAGCAACCGGTGGAGATCGCCCATTCCCACAATCTCATGGCCTTGCGACAAAGGGGATAAGATCTGGTCCCTCCCTGTTTGTTGATGTACCAGACTACCAACATGTTGTCTGATTGAACAGCAACTGTCCCCAGAGGAAGAAAGGCTTGAAGGGCCTGGAACGCTAGAAGGACCACCCTCATCTCTAGGGCACTGATATGCAAACTGGTCTCCATGGGGGACCACAGGCCTTGGGCTGTCCTGCCCGAACAATGCCCCCCCCCACCCGAGTTGGGAGGCATTCGTGGTCACTGTGGCTTGGTCATCCCTCCAAAGTGTCCGGAGAGCTCATCCACCATATGAGGGACGACCAACATACTTAGGTGGATAGGATAGGTTAGTAGTAAATCCAACAGAGACCAATGAACAGCCAAAGTCCACTGAAGAATCTGCATGTGTAGTCGGGCACATGGAAGGAGAGTTATGGTCACCGCCATATAGCCTAGGGCCCTCAATACAGATTCCACTGTCAGGAAATCAGAATGGTAAATTAGGGAGACATGCATCCTGAGGTTTTGAACTCTCTCCGAGGTCAGGAACACTTTGCCCTGGAGTGTGTCTATCCTGGCACCAATGTAGTCTATCACCTGTACAGGCTCTAGTACAGATATGGATGTGTTGACTGCGATACCCAAACTCAAGGCAAGTGTCAGAAAGTAGTCCCTGGTTTGGGAAAGTAGACACCTGGTGGGAGCAGTGAAGAGCCAATCGTCCAGGTAAGGATAGACCTGAATCCCCTGAAGCCTCAGGTGAGCAGCTACCCACTGCCATCAGTCTGGTAAACACCCTGGGGGCTGTGTGAGACCAAAGGGTAGGGAGCGAAATTGGTAATGATTGGCCCATACCTGGAAGGGGAGGAACTTCCTGGAGCTCCTGTGCATCTTTATGTGATAGTAAGCATCCTGGAGATCCAGTCGCTCTCTTGCAGGTCCGGCATGATGGACTGCAGAGTGACCATCCGGAACTTTACTTTGGCTACTAACAGGTTCAGGATGGAGAGGTCCAAAATGGGCCTGAAGTCTCAAGTTTTCTTTGGCACCACAGAGAGCCTGGAGTAGAAACCCGATCCGGACTAATCTGGGGGGGGGGGCAGTTTCGATGGCTCATTTTTCTAACAGCTTGGAAATTTCCTGTGTTAATGCCTCTCTTTGTGTGGGTGGAACGTCTAGGAGGTTAGGGGTGGGGTTGGAGAACCCACAAAGGGGATAGAATATCCTCTGGGTATGATTTGCAGCACCCAGCAGTCCATTGTTATTGAATCCCAAGCCGCTGAGTGCAAGGATAATCGTTCCCCGACTGCCTCCAGAGTACAGCAGTCAGGCAACCCCTCAGGGTTGCTGCCTAGATCTGTCCGAGAAAGGTTCTCGAGACCCGAAGTTTCGCAGACCCCCTCTGCCTCTGGGCCGGCGTCCATTCTGACCCCCTCTGCCTCTGGGAGAAGAAGAGCCCCGAGTGTCCGGGGAATACTGAGACTTCCGGAACCACATCTTCTTTTGCCCTCTCTGGTTCTGGGAAAAGGACCTTTCATGGTTAGAGAAGTGGACCCCGATGGCAGACAGTGTCTTCCCGTCCTTTTCACTCTGAACTAGCGTACCACTCTGGACTAGCATATCCTTAATGGTCTTACTGAACAGATTCGAGTCGTCAAAAGGGGCATTAGCAAAGGATGCCTTAAAGGGTTTGGTAAATTAGCACAACCTGAGGCAGGCGTTATACCTCATGGACACGCGGACCTAGCCGCTCCTTCCGTTGCATGGGAGAGGAGTCACATGGACATATTCGATACTGCTCTCAAAGTGGCCATTTTCGTGGAGAACAAAGCCTTGTCCTCCTGCAACATGGAATTGGGTGGAGACTCCTCCAGCTCCTTCACCAGGTTGCGTTGGAGTCTCATGACATGGGCCAAGTAGTTCACCACCCTTATAGAAAAGGTAGCTGAAGCATACACCCGCTTCCCTAGTCGGTCCATCATCCCAGACTCTCAGTCAGGAGGGTGAACCAAGGAACTTTCCTGAGATAGTTCCCGTTTAGTGGCTGTTGCTACCACCATGGCACCCACAGGGGAGCCCTTGTTCCAGGAAGGCCAGTCTATATGGGGACTCAAAACCTTATCGGGGCGCTTGGGGATTGGCTCCACGGTATCAGGTTCCATCCACACCCGTGAGGTGATCAAATCCACTAAAGGATCCATGGGGGGGGGCAACCAAAACATAGATGGGCCTGTGCCGAAGTACTCCAGAAACACAAACACATCAGAGGGCAGCTTGGGGGCAGACCAACCTGCCCGTTGGCGCAGGATCTCCATGATGTCTCCAAAGGAGACATCATCGGGAGGTGACTTTGTGGAGGCCTCCCCCTCATCTAAGTCTGTGTCCTCGGTCAGGGACTCTAGGGAGTCCAAGTGCCTCCTCTTACACATATGCTTGAGAGGCACATCTCCTGTGGGGCTCTCCGGGGAGTACTCGCAAGCCATCTGTTCCTCTGGGGAAACTGTCTAGGACCCTTCGGGCACGAACTGTCCCTTTGGTAAGATGACTGGGACCGTAGACAGAGCTGAGGGGGTCTGGGTGGAGCCCGAGGTGGCAGTCGGGGGCCTCGATCTGACGGAGAGGACCCATTCTACCACATCGAACACCAAAGGAGAGCGGACCTCCTGTGAAGCCAATAAGGAGGCTGGTCTACCCAGATCCAATGCGAGAATCGGAGCCGGACCCGAAGTGGCTGGAGCTCCGAGACAGGGAACCAGGACTGACAACGTCGGAGCCGATGGAAAAGGTTCCACTCCCTTGGATCTGACCTCCAGGCTCCAGCTCAGAGAGTGTCTCAGATCCAAACTGGTCGGATCCGAGATGCTCCAGGCAGCAGCCGGCATCGAGGACGCGAGGACAGTCAATGCTAATGCCCTGACCAAGGCCAACCTCGGATCTGAGAACTCCGAAGCCAAAGGTTGGATCAGGAAAGGAGTGATAGGCTGAAAATAGGAAGCGAGCTCTCCTCTCCTGGGGGGGGGGGGGTCTGGCAAGATCACCATCTGAATCTGGGTATGGATGAAGCGCCTCATCATCTTATCCAGATCCATATCCAAGAGAGAGAGACTGGGTGGACCGAGACGAGGCCACAGACTTCGACCAGGCAGGTCGGAGAGCTGAGGCCCGGGAGACTGTGTGCCTCCTTGGGCTCGGGGGAGAACCTTGGAGATCGGAGCCGGGGGGGAGTCACGGATCAGAACGGATTTATTGGGTGACGCGAGGTACGGAGACCTCTTCCTCTTCTCTTTCGGCCTCGACTGTTTCTCCCACTCTCTACCCCTCCTCTGCTCCGCTACCACAGGCATAGAAGTGGGAGTTTGAATCCCAGCCTGGGAGGGAGGGGAGCCCAGAGGCAGAGAAGTGGGAGAGGCAGCCACGGCAGCCGTCGTGACTGAAGCCGAGGACACGGAGGGAAGATCAGTGGCAGGAAGAAGCCCCTTGTGGGCCAACTTGGCCTTTTTGTCTTTCAACGCCTGGTGGTTGAACCCCACAAAAATGGCACAGTCAACATTAAGGTGGGCCACACCTAAACACAGTACACACAGAGTGTGGCCATCCGCTGAGGAGAGCGTATGGCCACACTCTATGCAGCACTTAAAATTAAGCTTTTCAGCCATCCTAGGAAAGAAAAGACAAAAATTTCCACTGAAACTTTAACAAACACCCACTCACCACACACTAAACTGACTAGAAAAGAGGGGGAGGGTTACACAGAGAAGAAGAAAATAGGATTTATCATCCAAAAATGTCCAAGTGGTGATCTATAAATTTTGACAGGGGTTCTGTTTTAGAGCCCCTTGCCGCCACAATGGGTCTCATTGGGGGGGTTATTAGTTGAATTATGTACTTTTGAGATTCCAAATAACATCAGAATTAAAGGTTTTTTTTTCAAACCCAAAAACGTAATCTCCTATGAGCTAAATTGGTACTCCGTAAAAAGTTCTTTAAGGGTCAAATCCATCCTACAGTTATAAATGTTGACTTCATTCAAGGATACTGGGAGGAAATAACTGCAGTTATATAGAAATTCAAACATTTTATTTGTATATAAATGTTGGTCCATTATTACCACTCCACCCCCTTGGTCTGGCTTCATGATCCTATTGCCCTATCATTTATGAGCTTGTAATAAGATCTTCCACTAGTCACTGCTCAAGTTGGATCTATTCTTTGGTATAATCCCCTTGTGGCATTCTCTAATGTCATTCTCACATAACTTCTCATATAATGTCACAGGGGGTAACAAAGGGGGGGGGGTAGGTACTCTGTTTTTGTAGTGTTGCTGAGTCACCAAGTTTTTGTTCATCATTTTTCAACAGCAATTTCAAATTCATACTTCTGGCAAATATCTTAATATTCAGGATGTCTGCCCCCAAATTCGGTTTGTTGGCAGGTATAAAATTAAATTCCCAGGCCAAAGATTAAAAAAAAAAAAAAATAACCTGCATTTTTGTTAATTATATTTCATTTTCTTATCTTGTCACAGTGAGTATTCATGTAAATTATTTTTAAATTAGTTGGGGTATAATCAATAAGATGAAAATTTTAGAGCGACTTAATTGTGTATTTCTTTCACTAATTCATAGTTGTTTCTGATTTTTTTTTTCTTTATAAATATAAAGGAATTTGGAAGGGAGTTGTCTAATGATGTTCCACTGAATTAATAAAGGAGCGAAAGCGTTACTTTTACAAGGTCATGGTGTGTCTTCTGATTATGCTACACCTGTTTTTTGTGTTTGTTTGATGTTATAATTCCTCTACACGCGACCCTCATCAGATCACTAACTGAGTACAATGCTCCCTTTTGCATGTATCTCACCAGACACCTACAGCAACTGGAGAGAGCACAGAGGTTTCTAACCAAGAACATCCAGGACTTCCAAAACATAGGTTCATAGGTAGATACTAGGCTATCTGCCCTAGGGCATTTATAAGCCTTGCCCGAGTGTATTTGGCTTTCGCCTCCCTATTAGATTAGCCTACTGTGCCTCTGTATAGTAGGTCACAGTAGGTAGGCCTTTAAGGTTAGTTTACCGTGCCTCTGTCGAGCAGGGACACAGAAGAGATCACAGGGGTGAATTTGCGATTTCCCATCCACGCGTCCAGATTTCGCTTGAAGAGGGTCAGCGAGGGGCTATGTCTAACATGAATTGGTATTTTATTCCAGAGTGAGGGGAGCCTCTGGGAAATTAATCTATCCCTCCAGCATGTCCTATTTATTTTTGTGCTGAGGTTTAAGTCCCTGGAGTGTGTAGCTCTAAGGGATTTGGATTTTTTGAGGTGGAGCATGTCCATTAATTCTGGGTTAGACATGGCTTTGTACGTCAGGCATAGATCGCCTCTGAGTAGGCGGTAAGCAACTGAGTAGAGCTGGAGTTTCTTTAGACTAGCTGCATAGGGCATCTGTTTGTAGCCCATGATCCTCTTGGTGAGGTACTTTTGGGGTCTCTCCAGTTGCTGCAGGTGTCGGGTAAGGTACATCCCAAAAGGGGCATTGTATTCAATTATGGGCCTGATGAGTGACGAGTAGAGGGGCACAATGACCTCTCTTGATCTAGATGCAAACCCTTTTGTGATAAGGTGGGCTATATAGAAGGTCTTTCTAACCACTTTGGCAACGTGATTATCAAAGGCGAGATTACTATCTACGTTGGTCCCCAAATCTCTAATTACTTCTTCCGTACTTAATGGATTATCACCTATGTGGTAATTTGTGGGCACTTTGTTTTTCCCAAAGGGGATGACTATGCACTTTTTAGCATTTAGTTTGAGGCCGTGGTTCTGGCACCAAGCATCCGTCTCCGTGAGACCCTTTTGGAGGATGCTTGTGTCAGCTGGAGAGTCAGTTATGGCTCCCAGTTTGCAGTCATCTGCGAAATTTGTCAGCCATAGTCCCCCCGTGTTAGCCTGAACCTCAGAGAAGTATATACCGAATAAGAGAGGTCCCAGAACTGAGCCTTGTGGGACGCCACTTGTAACTGGTTTGGATTTGGACGTGGCACCTGTGATTCTGACCATGTGGGTTCTATCCCTGAGCTAGTTTGCAACCCATCTTGTGATATAGGGGTTGATATTTAAGCTGGTAAGCTTATTTATGATGCCCGAGTGGGGTATTGTGTCGAAGGCTTTTGCGAGGTCCAGGTAGGCTGTGTGGACTACCTTGCCCTCATCTATGGTTTTGATAACTGTTTCAAAGAAATCAACTAGGTTTAAGAGGCAAGATCTGCCCTTAACAAAGCCGAATTGGGTAGGGTCCAGTGTCTGGAGGCTCCCAATATCTTTGTTTATGAGTTCCATGACAATACGCTCCATAGCTTTACAGACCAGACTAGTCAGGCTTATGGGGCGATCGTTCCCGGGGTCCGTTGTCGCGCCACCTTTGTGGAGTGGGACCACTGTAGCTGTACGCCATTCCTTGGGTACATATCCTGTAGTAAGGCTAAGTTTGAACAGTGACTTAATGTGAGGGTTCAGTTCTTCTTGGAGCTCGTGTAAGACACAGCCTGGGACACCGTCCGGTCCCATAGATGCTGTGTTTTTTGCTTTGGAGAGGGCAGCTTTCACCTGTGCATCTGTGATGTCAGGGAGGTTACATTCAGGTGGGATAGGCATTTGCTCCTTTGAGGGGGAAGGGGGGGAGAAGTTAGTACTGAATCTGTCTGCCAGGATGTTGGCTATGTCTGTAGGTTCAGTATATTTTGTACCGTTATGCAACAATTCAGAGCATATCTGGGAGTTTCCACCTATATTCCTGATATAACTAAAGAAGCCCTTGTGATTATCTTTAGTGTCTAGGGCAATTTTTTTTTCGAAACTGGCCTTTGATGATTTTATGAGGGATCATAGTTTCTTGCTAATACTGATCAGAGATGCCTTCCCTTCTTGGGATTTTGCTCTGTCATGTAGTAGCTTCCTCCTTCTGTTGTATAGCTTATTTATGGCTGGGGTCCACCAGACAGGTCTCCTGTTTTTGGAGGAGCGAGTCTTGGTTTTATTTGGGATAGCACGATCCATGCATTCCTGCAGGTGCTCATAGAATGCAATTGTAAAGAATTCTGCGGATTGGGCTGTATTATCCTCTGGCCCGGGGGCTTTGAAGGATTCCACCTCAGTCTTGAGAAGTGTGAAGTTAGCTTTTGAGAAATTCTTTACAGTGATTTCCTTGTCTGGGGGTGGGGACGGGATATGGATGTCAAGGGAAATTAGTTTATGGTCTGATCTTACCAATGAGGGGTTTACCTCTGGTGTGGAACATAGAGTCCCCATGTTGGTGATGACCAGGTCCAATATGTTGTTCCCTCTTGTGGGAGTGGTGACCAGTTGTTCCATTGCGTTAGAGTTTATAAATTCAAGGAACCGTTGGGCGAGGGTGTTTGGGCTTGAATAGTTTTCCCAGTCAATGTTTGGGTAGTTGAAGTCACCCAATAACATAGTGTTTGGAGATACCTTCATATTCTCCAGTGTTCTCAGGAATGCCAAGTGGGGTTCCTGTAATAGGGAGGGTGTTCTGCAGCAGGCTACAAACTGAAAGGCAGTTTTGCCCGCTGTTAGTTTCACATGGATGGTTTCCGATGCTTCGTGCAGTGCCACTAACCTGGAGGTGTAGGTATCTTTGATGAATATAGATACTCCCCCTCCTTTTATGCTTCGGTCTGAGTTTTGGGGCCAAAAAGCATGGTATGAGAGAGCACCCCAGCACTACCAGGTTATAACTCATACCATGCTTTTTGGCCTCTTTTCATGTAGTCCAGGGAGGTACGTCTCAGGTCATTCACACCAGCATGGACAATGATGGAGTCATATTTGCACTTCCTTTGGAGTGACTTGAGTGCTTGCGTTATGTGGCGGATCCTGGCACCCGACAGGCAGCTTACAGTGACCTTCTCCTTGTTCAGTCTAGTGAGCGGGACGTCAGTGTGCCGGACAATAGAGTCCCCTATAACGAGTGTATTTGGTGTGTTGTTTAGCCTTAAGGGCTGTGACCGTGAGGCACACTGACTTTGTGAGATATGTGATTTGTGGGTATTGTTGAGGGCTGGCTGTTGCTTGGATATCTGCTTTGGAGGTCTTTGCTGCTTAGGCAGATTTTTATTTAGAGCCTCCGAGTATGTTTTTGTGTGTTTATGTGTTGGGTATGCAGATGCAATAGGTCTATGTGAGACTGGATTTGTGGTGCGAGTGATTACCTTTTCCTCCTGACTGACTGTGCCGGTCTTGGGTTGAGAGAGCTCTGCCTCCAGTTTGGCTGTGTAACTGCATCTCTCACATGTATTAGAGTTTGTTGGAAGGAGGAGAGGGTTGTCTGTGTACATAAGGCAATTGTAACATTGCCTCAAAATTCCCAGATTCACCAGCTGGACTGGAGAGTAACCCTGAAACTGACCCTTGGACATACCAGATTAGTACAGAGAACTGTTTTTTCACTGATCAGATTAGTAAAGGGAACTGATTTTACACTTGATCAGGAAGGACCAATCGGGAGCCTAGTACTTATGAGAAGTCTAGGAGGGTGTAGTGCTTTAGTTAGTTAATGTTTCCTTATAAGAACTGAGCAAGTGCAGGGCTTTAGAAAGAGAAAAGAGTGCTTACTTTCAGAGTTTGAACAGTTTTAAGGGAAAAAATGAAGAGCAGACTTTGTGGAGCCTGGAATAGTTTAAACCTGTTTAGGCGGCGCTGCCCGACGCTGCTCAGTGCGCAAAACCGCGCAGAGAGAGAGTTGTAGGGTTTTAAGAGAGAGAGAGATCAAGGAGTTTAGAATTGACCCAAAATGGCCAATAAAACTACAGCTTCTAGGCACTAACCACTCCTACAGGGACAGGCAGACTGTTCAGTGTTAACCACTGCCACTGGTGAACACAGAGACTTCCCTTTAGCCCAAGCAAGCACTGGCCTTCTAGAAACTTACAAACAGTTCAGAACAGCAAATCTGTAACTGAACTTTCTTAAATTTCAGAAAGTGGGAAAAAAGCAAGATTTTTTTGTTTTTTTCTTTTTTTTGTTTTAGTTTAAATGTAGCAGAGATACACAAGTAGCAGAATATTCACAACAGTGCAATAAATGACCCCACACTTGAGTGCTAGGCCAAAGTCAGGTAAAATGCAGTTTTAAGAGAAAAAAAGTGCAACACAGGAAATGCAGTAAACAGGCTCTAGATGTGTTCTAAATACTGTTTCTGATACAGATATAAACTTTAGCAAGCCAGAAAATGCCAAACAATAGGCGGCAAAGCAGTAAATCTTAACAAAAAATCAGAAGAAAATACTTAAAATCACAAAAGTGGCTCCTTTTCTTCTCTCAGCGTTTTCTCCCCTTGGTAGGTGCTTCAGCAACAACTAGCAAGCCCGGAAAGACGCCAAAACCACGAGGCAGCCGGGTTTTAAGAGAGAGGGAGTTCAAGGAGTTTAGAATTGACCCAAAATGGCCAATAAAACTACAGCTTCTAGGCAGTAACCACTCCTACAGGGACAGGCAGGCTGTTCAGTGTTAACCACTGCCACTGGTGAACACAGAGACTTCCCTTTAGCCCAAGCAAGCACTGGCCTTCTAGAAACTTACAAACAGTTCAGAACAGCAAATCTGTAACTGAACTTTCTTAAATTTCAGAAAGTGGGAAAAAGCAAGATTTTTTGTTTTTTTCTTTTTTTGTTTTAGTTTAAAGGTATCAGATATACACAAGTAGCAGAATATTCACAACAGTGCAATAAATGACCCCACACTTGAGTGCTAGGCCAAAGTCAGGTAAAATGCAGTTTTAAGAGAAAAAAAGATTTTAAATTAAGTGCAACACAGGAAATGCAGTAAACAGGCTCTAGATGTGTTCTAAATACTGTTTCTGACACAGATATAAACTTTAGCAAGCCGGAAAATGCCAAAAAGTAGGCAGCAAAGCAGTAAATCTTAACAAAAGTGGCTCCTTTTCTTCTCTCAGCGTTTTCTCCCCTTGGTAGGTGCTTCAGCAACAACTAGCAAGCCTGGAAAGACCTGACTTAAATGGAAAGACAAAGCCCTGTCTCTGTACTCTATACCCTACATGCTACTGAGAGGCCACCTGTGCCTGGTCTGCATTGCAGTCTCAGACCCTGCCCTAATGGAAATGCTGCATGTCCTCAAATCAAATGGGACAAGAGTCACTCGCTCCAGGGATCTCAACCTAGCCTGTGACAAACAGAACATCTTGGACAGTCAGATACATCTCCCAGAGACTGCCGCTCTTCTGGAATAAACTCCCATTTCACGTGAAGCAAAAGCTCCTAAATGACCCTATTTAACAGCAACCTTGACAATTGGATGGGAGACCATAAATTCACCCTGGGGGTGGCACCTATGTCCCTCATGAACAGGAGCAGTCAGTGCTGATTACAGATTTGCTCTGCTAACAACAACCATCTAACCATGTTCAATTAGGGAACATGGGTACTACATGGCTAGGCTTGTAAAGGCCCTAGGGCCAATTAGCCTAGTAACCCTCCTATGAGGGAAATTAATTCACACTTTCCTCAGAACTGGAATCTTCAGTTTAAGAAGAGAGCCCTGGCACACAACTGTCTCCTTCCAATCCCTGCTCTTCTGAGTGAAAATCAGTGTTAAAAAGAGAGGGAACTCTTTCTATTGTCTTATATGACGAGGATAGAAGCATAGAAAAAAAGCAGAAACCGATTCTCTGACAAACCTCAGAAAGTCTTCTCTGTCCAAAGAAGTTAAGACAACAGAAACTACAGTTTTTACTTTTGTTTTCTTTTCCTTTCCTGGGAAAATCCCTGGAAAAACACTGAACTAAAGCAGGTATACTATTCCAGGGGTTCAGATTTGTTTTTTGGGCAAGGTGGGATGCTAACACCAGCCCCTTTCCCAAGCCTAACAAAAGTAGCTCTCCCCTGTGGGCAGAGGGCAAAAAAAGAAGTTATGTATCTACCATAACGTTCCATGTTAGTTGTCTTCATCTCGCCTTCCTTCTTGCTGTTTGGGTTCGGAGCCAATCTTCTGCTCTGACTTGGCCATCTTCTATAGCTCGACAGCTGTTTACTGGCTCGAGGCTACCCCTTATCCCAGAATGCCCAGCATCAGCTACCCAGATCTCGTTTGTGATAGCGCACACTAGACATAAGTAGAGTAACCAGTTACCTAAAAACTGGTTGTCCAATACACTTAAGCAAGGAAAGAGTCATAAATTACCTGGCATGTGAAGTAATAAAAGACACTCAGCCAGGGAAAACAAAAGGAACTCCTCTCAATCCTCTAGGAAGGGGGAAGGAGGGAGGGACGCAAGAAGGAAGGCAAGATGAAAACAACTAACATGGAACAGTATGGTAGGTACTTCATTTCTTTATGTTAAGTTGTCCATCTCGCCTTTGTTCTTGCTGTTTGGGACAGCGTCCCTAGCACCTAAAATCCTGGGTGGCTCATTGTAATAGACTCTTCAGAACAGTAGAACCAAAGGAAACTCTGCTCCGGGAGACCATATCCACTTTGTAATGAGAGATAAAAGTATGAGGGTTTCCCAAGTGGCAGCTGCACAGATTGAGTCTATGGGCAACCTAGACTGAAAGGCTACAGAGGTGGCTAATGCTCTAGTAGAATGACCTTTTGGTTTAGCTGGTAGCTCTTTATTTCATAACTGATAAATAAAGGCAATAGTATCAGATAACCATCTGGATAAGGTCACCTTGGAAACTGGAAGGCCTTGTTTGTTGAAAGCATAAGAGAGAAATAACTGGTCTGACTTTCTTAGTTCCTTAGTTCTATGGAGGCAAAAATGCAATTGCCTGTGCACATCCAATTGGTGGAGCTTGTATTCTGCCTTGTTGCTATGATTGGGAAAGAAAACTGGGATATCTATGGATTGATTTAAATTGTTCTCTGAGCAGACTTTAGGAATAAAGGATGAAATGGTCCTCAGAGAAACTCTGTCCTTGTGAAACACCAGGTAAGGAGGACGAACACATAGTGCTTGAATTTCTGAGACACGACTAGCTGAAGTGATAGCAACTAGAAAAAGTGTCTTTCAAAAAAGAAATTTTAAGGAACATGATGCTGCCGGTTCAAAGGGAGGCAAAATTAAGGAAGGTAAAACTAAATTGAGATCCCAAGGAGGAGGAGGATCTCTAACTGGGGGTCTAAGAAGAGATGTTCCTCTCATAAAGGCCTTGCACAGCTTATGAGACATTATGCTAGAATTAAACATACCGATATGAAAATTAGAAATGGCAGCTAGCTGTACTCTAATGGTAGCAGAAGCCGCACCACACTGAAAAAGGTGTGCTAGAAATTCAAGAATTTCATGGACCGAGGCTGAGAAAGGATCCAAATTTCTAGATTCTGCCCAGTAAGAAAACCGTTTCCTTTTACTAGCATAAGTTTTCCTCGTAGTAGACTTATGTGAGGAAACAATAATATCACGGACTGCTGGGGAGATACTGGAAAGTCTGGCTAAGGTTGGAAGTGGAGTAACCAAGCTGTGAGCTGGAGAGTTTGAAGGGATTGGTGCAACCCGCCTGATTGATGAATCAGAAGATCTGGAACCGGGTCCAGAATCCACGGTTGATCCAGAAGGTGGAGGTGCAGGAACAGGAACCATATCTGTCGAGGCCAATATGTGGCAATGAGGATCATTTTGCATCCCAACAATTTTGCTTTCTGTATGAGTCTTGGTATTAGGGGAAAAGCGTAAAGGAGTCCCTGAGGCAAATCGTGGACTACAGCATCTCTGGGTATATGACCTGGAAGAGGAAGTAGAAAGAAGTAGCTGCTGCATTATTTGTTGAGAGGAGTGGCAAACAGATTGCAGCAAGGCTGTCCCCATTTGTGGAAGATAAGATCCGCAACTTCCTGATTCAGAGACCACTCGTGAGGCATGAGGATAGCTCTGCTGAGCCTGTCCACTATGACACTGGATTTCCCAGGGATATGGGTTGCTATCAGAAAACGTTGGGAGGAAATCGTCCATTGCCACAGTCCGAGTGCTTCTCAACACAAGGGGTAAGACCTGGTCCCGCCCTGTTTGTTGATGTACCACACCACTGACATGTTGTCCGTTTGGATTGCAATGGTCCCAGAAAGAAGAGAGTCTTGAAGGGCTTGCAACGCTAGGAGCACCACTCTCATTTCTAGGACACTGATATGCAGATGGTACTGGGGAGGTTGCTAAGTGCCTTGGACTGTCCTGCCTAGATAATGCCCCCCCCCCCACCCTATCAGGGAGGCGTCCATGGTCACTGTGGCTACCGGAGGGGGTTGTATGAAAGGTCTGCCGTGAATTACTACTGGGGAGACCATCCACCAAGAAAGGTGAACTTTTGCATTTTTCTGTGATCAGGATCATGTGAGAAATGGGTAGCTCCTGGAAAGACCACTGCATGAAAAGAAGCCACTAAAGGATTCTTATGTGGGAACGCGCTAATGGGACAAGAAGAATGGCAGCTGCCATGGAGCCTAGAGCTTGGAGGACATATCTGACTTGAATCCTTTTGCTCTGCATTAGAATTAACACTTGTTGAAGAATAGTGGAAACTCTTTCCTGTGGTAATCTTGCAAACATTTCTTTTGTGTTTAATTTTGCTCCTATGTATGTGACAGACTGACAGGGCAACAAGGCAGATTTTTCTAAATTTACTGTAATGCCTAGCTGAGTGCATGATGTGATTGTATAATCCCATGCCTCTAACAGTTGATGCCTGGTGGTAGCAGTCAGGAGCCAGTCGTCTAGCTAGGGAAACACCTGAAATCCTTGACGCCTCAGGTGAGCCGTGACTACTGCCATACACTTGGTGAACACCCTGGGGGCTGAGTTGAGACCAAAAGGCAGAGCTCTGAACTGGTAATGACTGGACCCTACCCGGAAGCGAAGAAATCTCCTGGAGCATCTGTCCATCTTGATATGGTAGTACGCGTCCTGAAGAACTATCAAGCACATCCAATTGTCCTGACCCAGAAAAGGGAAAATGGACTGCAGTGTCACCATCTGGAACTTTTCTTTTTGTACAGATTTGTTCAATCTGCTGATATCCAGTATTGGTCTCCAGTTCCCTGTCTTTTTTGGTACTAAAAAGAATCTTGAGTAAGTTCCGGATCCTAGTTGGTCTGCGGGAACTTCTTGAATGGCTCTTTTTTTCTAGCAGTCTCGAAACTTCTGTGACTGCTTGATCCCTTAGATTGGGTGGGACATCTGGGATGGACCTTTTTGATTCTATGGGGGATTGATGGAAGGGAATTTTTTAACCTCCGGATATAATGGATAGTACCCATCTGTCTCTTGTTATATTTTGCCAGGCTTTTGGGTACAGCAAAAGTCTTCCCCCGACTGCCTCCAGAGGTGAGCAGTCAGGCAACCCTTCAGGGGTGCTGGAAGGGCTTGGCAGAGAAGGTTTCTCTGTCACCCTGGTTTTGCCGCCCCCCTCTGCCACGAGGGCAGCATCTGTTATTGTTGTTTCCCCCTCTGCCCCTGGGGGAAAAAAATCACCACGTGTGTCAGGCAAGGGTCCCTGGGATTTTCGGAACCACATCTTTCCTCTCTTCTAACCCTTGGGATAAGGTCTGGAAGGGGTGGAAAAATGGACTCCCACAGCCGAGAGAGTCTTGCCTTCCTGCTCACACCTGGTCAACGTGTCTTTCACCTGAGGCCCAAAGAGAAAGGAGCCATCAAAGGGAGTATTGGTGATGGATCCTCGAAAAGGGTTCTGCAAACTGACACAGCCGCATCCAAGCATATCTCCTGAGAGCCACACCTGTCCCTGCAGTGCTGCTCGCTCCATCGGCTGCATAGGAAATCAGCCTTATGGAGGAGTTGACTATGGAATTAAGAGTAGCAAGCTGAGAAACTAATTTGGCTGGTACTCCCTCAGTTGCAGGATCTTGAAGGGTATCTCCAAGCTCTTTCAGGAGATCCTTTTGAAGACGTGTAAAATGGCATAGATAGTTCAGGGACCTCATTGAAAAGATCGATGAAGCAAACATTCGCTTTCCATATCTGTCCATCATCCGAGACTCTTTGGAGGATGAACAGATGAAGAGGTTTCTGCTAACTCTTTCTTGGTGGCTGCTGCTACCACCATGGCATCAACGGGCACACCTTTGGAGAGGAATTGTTTGTCCTGAGGGCTGTAATAAATTTGACTGGTCTCCTCGGAGTAGGTTCCACAGAATCTGGCGCTGACCAAGCCTTTCGAGCCACTACAGACATGAGTGGATCAAAAGGAGGAGATACCCAGGAGGTGGAAGGTCGGGAAGCAAATGTGTCCAGGTATACAGACGCATCCTCGGTAGGGGCTAGGGAAGTACAGTTCCCCCCTCTGTCTAAGCATTTCAAGGATGTCCGAAAAGGAAACATCTTCACAGGGGGACCCTTCCGATTCATCCACGTCTGTATCTGAGGTGACAGACTCAGGGGAGACCTATGTGCTTTCTCTTGCACTTCTTCCAGAGAGGCTCTTCCGAGTGATCAGGGAAGGCTTTGGAAGAAGAGGGATCACCCAATGGGGTGTCCTGGGGCACAGGTTCCCTACGCTTGGAGTTTGCAAGAGGAGTAGAGGTTGGCACAGACACCACGGGGGGCGGAGCCGATGGAGCTGGCAGTAGAGCTGTTTCGGGGGACAGCACACTCCGTATGACCTCGAAGACGTCCCGACCTATAGGCAGAGAAAGCTCCTGCTCCTAAGAGACCAGAGTCCTTCTCCGCATCAAGGGTGACATCTCCGAGGCCGATGTTGGAGCAGAGCTCACCTGCGCCAAAGCTCCAAGGGGGAGAAAGGGGTCGGACGAGGGTCCGATGCCACTACCCTCCTCGGAGCCGACGAGAGAGCCCCGGCGCAAAGATCCCTTGATAGAAGGTACAATTGAGGTAATCGGAGCTGACGGAACTGATGGAGAGATGATGATCAGCGCCGACAGTTCTACTACCTGCAGATCCATGGTCTCCGGCCCCAGCTAAATGTAGTCAGAGGAGGAATGGAAATAGAAGCAGTTGGAGCAGATACCTGCTGAGGTGGGCTGGACAGTAATTTTGCCAGGGCCTGTGACTTAAGCAACCTACTTACTACTCTCGCCACATCATGATCCGATAATCTAGAGGATCGAGAGGAGTGGGAAGAATGATGGCTGCGTTCACTCTGTAACAAGGGTGACTGAGATGCCGAGTGGATGGGCTCCAAGGATGGAGACCTCAGTCTCTTATGGCTCCGAGACGGCTCCGAAATAGCAGATGGAGCCGACGGAGGAGTTGCCTTGTCGGTGCCAGCTGGGACAGACATACTTGGTTGGTCAAGTAGAGGAGTCGGCTCCAAAGGTGGAGCCGATGGCTTGACAGAGTTAGGGGATTTCGTTGGTTGAGTACTTTTAGATGGAGAATCCTGAGGCTTCAATAATCCCCGAAGGATTAATTTGTTTTTGCTCTCCTGCCGGACCCTTGGACTAAAAGTTTGACATATAGAACAGGAGTCCTGCAGTTGAACAGCGCCTAAACAATATACACAACTAGTGTGCCCATCTTTCAGAGACATTTTCAGACAGCATGTGTCACACTTTTTGAAGCCAGATACCTTGGTATCTTTAGACATTTTCCTAACAACAACAAACTAAAGAACCACAATAACAATAATAAAAAAGTTATAATAATTATTACAACTTAAACAGCTAACCTAATGGGGGGAGGGAACTCTCTAAGTTAAAACGAGTTCAAAGGCCTGCGGAAAGGAGCGACGGCCAACAAAGCACATACGCACACAATATAAGGTGATAAAGGGTATAAGTACTAAGAGACTAAGGTTAATAACACTTTTACAATTAAAATTTTACAATAACAGCAAAAATATGTAATACAAAACAATACTAAGCCTGAGCCAGTAACAAAACACCTCGCAGCTGAAATGGCAAACGAGATCTGGGTAGCTGACGCTGGGTATTCTGGGATAAGGGGTAGCCTCGAGCTAGTAAACAGCTCTTGAGCTATGGCAGATGGCCGAGTCAGAGCCGAGGATGGGCTCTGAACCCAAACAGCAAGAACAAAGGCGAGATGGACAACTTAACATCTATAGTTATAGAGGATGCGTATATCACCCGGTCATTAGTGGCTATAGGTGCTACACCAAATGGACCAGGAGAAAACAATGAATAGTATGAGCAACCAAAACCAGACACAGCAAAGCAACCAATCAGGGGATAAGGTAGAGTAGTAACCAAACTGACTCCGAAAGACTCCCGGACGTTTTTTTTTACTTATTTCTTGCAGACATGGAAGAAAGAAACAAGGAGACTGTAACTGCTCCACAGATCCAGCTGCAAAAATAGCTTCGAAGATGGTTAATGGTACCTGTAAGGCCAGTAAATACAGTTCCAGATAAAAAAGGTAATTTTGAGGTATAACAATCACTTTGACAGTTCCCAAGTGCATCAAACCTGCCCTAATATATAAATCCTATACAGAAAAATAAAATTAAACAGATTTAAACACATATTCACCACATTCATCCCTGTTGCAGAATGACAGCTCAAACAAAATACTTTTCTAGCATAACAAAACTAGATTCACAGAAATGACACTGTCCAGCCTTGAGGGATTACTAGCCAGCTGACAGTTTGACAAAGTTCACCAAAGAAGTGCATTTCAGCAGGAAGAAAGCCCTGAAGCTTTTCATACTCCATCTGTCTTTACTGGGAGTTCTCCCTGAGCTCTAACAGTTGGAAAAGCATAGAGAATGCCTTTAAGCTTTCAATAGCTGGCCGGTTGTCAGGGGATCGGACTCCAAATAGCTCAGGTTACTGCAAAGGTGATCTAATATTGAACATCAACACTATAAATCATCATCACATAACCTGCCTCTGAGACTAGCCTATCAGTATTGTTAATTTCCTAATCGTGCCAGGCCCCCAACTTTAATCTAACCTTTTAAACAACCAGACACCATCCCCAGGTCCAAATCTGAGTTTTCCACTTTCTCTATATGCCTACATTTAATACCCTACTATCTTAACCCCAGACTTATTCTGACAGGTATTGCTAAGCTGGTCATGGATCTTAAGGGTGTCCTTGGGGGGGTCTCATTTTGTCTGTGCTTCTGTCCACTTTTTTTTTTTCTTTCTTGTTTATGCCCTGCCAATCCCTTCACCACTCCCCCACCCCAAGCTCATTGATTACGTCTGAGGGCAACTCCCCTCTTTGGACCACACTTCCCATCCAATTCCTTCCAGGCCGCTCCATCAGATGCCTTAGCCACTAATCAAACCCAGATTGGTTGTGCCATATTCAGGGCTTTATCCCAATATGCCATCGGAGCAGCCTGGGTGTTGAGTAATCTTGATGATATACAATCTTGTTTCCCCATATGTTAATCAAATGTCAAGTTAACTAACTTGTGCAATAATGCTTTCTTAAAGTTATATGTGTACAGTCTTAACTATTACTGGCCTGCAGGCATGTTCAATCATACCCACAGGGGACAAAACTGTCCTGTGGATTCTCAGTGTGCAGCTCAGCTGCAGGGATTTGGGTTGAGCTCACTAACTGATCCCTAATAAAGCTTTACAGTCCCTCTCCTACAGTGTCTCTTGCACTGTATTTATCCTTAGATTTTTCTTCTGGTTCTGTCCGCCTAATCAATAAAAGAAGCCTCTAAAAGACCCATTTTTGGCTTCTGAGGCAGCAATTTTAGCTTTCAAAATCTCATTCTCCTGTATTAGATTATGAAAGAGATCTGTGTACTTATTAACTGCCTCTGTGATTTCCTCTATAGAGTTATCATTTTCCTTGATGTGATCATGTTTGGTGTTCTTGGAAAAACATCCCTGATGGTTATGTGTCTCTCCCTATTTTCTCCAGAGAGACTGGGCTCCTGTTGTGCCACCTCTGGAAATGCAGCCATGGTTATTAGCCTTTGCTTTTGTCTCTGAAAAAATCTTTCACTTTTTAACTTTTTTTCTTCATTTACCAACAGTCAATGCACTTTCTAAGTTTATAATACAACTAATCACTTCTGCTTGCCTTAGGTTCGGGTGATACTATTATTTATTTGAAGTAATCTGACAGCTGGTGAAAATTCCATCTAACTCGTACGCCATGTCAGAAGTCCTCAATGCCCAGTTTTTCATCTGCGTTAGGAATTAAATTTTTTAAAAATAACATGACAAGGGAATAGATTTTATAACTAATGTTCAATGAAACGGTATTTAGGCATGTGAGTTAAAGCTTGATTCTACCACAACAAACAGCACTTTTCTAACATTTACTAATTTACAGCATAGACATACAAGATTCTTCTTTATGGTGAATAGCTATGGACCGGGAAGAAGTTTTGTTCTAAGGAGACATATTTTCAAAAGGCATTACAATTACATGCAGGTTGTTAGCTAGGGACTACAAAACTGAATGTTTTGGAAAGTCCATATAACATAGCAGCAAACAAAGCTGGGAACAATCAAATGAGGGAAGGTGTAACGTATTCATCTTGATAGAGAGGAGATTTTAAAAAGACCTATTTTGTAATCTGGTATCCACAACAGCTTGACAACACAATGTCCACAGTAAAAGACATTTTTAGTTCTTCCTGGAAAATAACATCCATAGAGGGGTAGTGCATCTTCAATTACAATATAATACAGAAACTGTAGCAGTTTGCAAGCCTGCACTAGCACATACAAGGCGCCGTTTGATGTAGGTAGATTAGGCACTTTCCTCTGCGAGTCTTGCTCAGTATGCTCAAATGCTCATTTGAATAGGGAGATTACTATCAATGAAGAGAGATTTGTGGCCAGTGCTGGATGCACCTGTCACAACCACCATGTAAGCACATGCTCTCACTCATTCCTGTTCATTATTTTACAAAGGGGAGACATGGATGGGGTATGCTTTGGGAAAATTCTGGAGAGATTAGAAATGTGTTGCCTTCTAGTACAATTATCACTCATTTCCAACAGTAACAAGATTCGGAACCCAAATTTTTACTTATTTTTTTAATACAGAATTTTCTGTGCTGAATTAAACTTTGAGGCCCCTCAACTCATAAGCAAAGAGAAGGCATGGTTTATCTCTAGGCCTGGGCCACTTGCAACCACAGCATGAATAATGACATGCTATTCAAATACTAACTGCTGTCATGACTCCTTAGTTTACCTGACTTTAGTCAATGAATGTGTAAAAATGACTCAATATACCTAAAAGACTGGAAGCTGAGGCACTAGAGTAATGTTTTCAATTTAGTATTACCTTATGGTTTGTGTGTGCAGTACATTCTACTGGATTTCAATTAAACAGTAAAGGTTTGTGTGTCATGTTTATAGTCTTTAGAGATATCCCTTTACTGTGAAATACTGCATAACGGTAGTTTGCACATTAATGCTTGCAGTACAGACATTCTGCTGCCTGGTATGACTGCTACTAGAAAGTGGATTTATAGGTAAGGTACTTCATGTTCACAGAATCAGTTGGTTCAGTTGGTTCAACACAATGCAAATTTAGCTTTTCAAACATACATTTCAAGTGTAATGAACGTGTGATTTGCAGTTTTGAGGTATCAAGTGAACACCACCTTTAGATCTTAACTGGAAGATCCACTGTTACCTGTGGAACAGACCTGGTAAAACTGCAAAAAATGAGCTCTGATGGATGAAGAGGCAATGCAGTTTAAAAAAAAGATGACTGAAAGAACCTAACAGTCTTGGTTTTGGTTAGCTTAAAGAATCAAAATCTTTAGAAGATGCCCAAAATGCAAGTCTCCCTTTGTCAACTGCCTGCAGAGACAGGGGATTCTCATATGAAAAGTGCCAAGGTGGTCATGCTCTGAGCTACTTTCAGAAAGAGACAGAAACAAAAACATTGTTGTTGGTTTGTTGAAAAACATTGTTGTCAGACATGTAGTTAAAATAATCCGTTCTTTTTCACCATATTTTATTTTTAGAAGATCCTACTTAATCACCGGAACTGCAGGGAAGGAATACATCAGGTCCCAAGTACACTGGGAAAAAAAGACAGTGTCCAGTTTCCAAACTGCTCGGTGTTTGAAAGAGAGATGAAGACATAAGAAGCTGACTGTTTAATTCTGTGTCACACCTTTGCTCAGCGAGCTGAAGAGAGAACCATGCAGAGTTGGGAATTACCCCCTTTCCATATACACTATCACACTGTCTTTTTTTTCTAGCAGACACTTTTATACTTTTTTTAAGGGGGGCTCCCTCCATTATTTTTGAAAGCTATAACCTCTCCAAGATGATATTAGAAGGGGTGAAGTAGGGCATGTACTGGTGGTATCCACACATCTCAGCATCTAAAGTGGTACACAAGCTACTATACACAGAAGAACTGTATGCCCCATGAAAATGTACTGTACACTAGAAGCTGCAGATAACCAAAACATAAATAAATGTCATTACATAACAAGAGAAATTGATTTGCTTACCTACAATGTTTAGCTACTAAATGCAAATGATATCTTATTCCCTGAGATTTGTAGACACTGTAGGTGAAAGTTTTGTAAACATTCCAGGGGTCATGAACTGAATGAGACATGCATATTGAAATCTCAAATATTTCCCATGGCTAGTTCTTACAGGAATGGAGGGATAAACACACTTCACATGGAAGGTAAAATTATCTTCAGTTACATTCTGAATTTCTTAAGACTAATTCATTATGCTTTAAGTCCAACAATGGTCTCTAAGTCTTTTTTCTTTGGTCAAGAAGCAGTCTAAATAGACGCACAATTCTTTTTGATTGGGACGGTGACACTACAGCTTCCTTTTCCAACAAGTCTACTTCACCATTAATGTAGTTAAAGGGAAGTATGGAACAGATGTTACTTACAAGACTATAATGACATTTAATGGAAAAGTCTTTTGATAAGGTCTGCAGTACCCATGTCTGAAGCAAATAACACTGTATGGTGCTGATGACTACCACTCGTGAGTATAGAGGAAGGGGTGGGAATGAAGTCCAAATAAATGTCACTGAGATCTTTTGCTACATTTACCCTTTTCCTTCATAAATGGCTTTGCGTATGAATGTCTGCTTTCAACAGTTTATGAAAAGGGGCTTACTTTCGGTAGGAAGGACTTTTGTAAACAAAGAAGTTCCTTGTGAACTTGGAAGATATGGATATAAAAAAACTCTGACTAGAAACTGATCTTCACCTCCTTTCTAAATCTAAAAAATGTCATCTGCTGGTTTCCCAAATAATGTATCGGTAGAAACTGAGGCACCTAATGAATGTCTTTTGAGATTCAAAGGTTAAGTATATGTCCTAACTCATGGGTGCCTTCTTCGCACTATCCCCTGAGATGAATGCTACTGAAGATAATAATATTAACACCAGTTTTATTAGAGGATGAGTTCAACTACTCCTGTCTGCCCCTTGTATCACATTCTGATACATCATGTATATCCTCCTCTGTTTTTTTTCTGGATTAAGTTTGATATCCAACCAAACTTGTACCAAACAATTTAAGAATGGTATGGCTTAGTTGCTTGATATATACATACACACACACACACACACATATATATATATATATATATATGTGTGTGTGTGTGTGTGTATATACATATATATATATATGTGTGTGTGTGTGTATATATATACATATATATATATGTGTGTATATATATATATATATATATATATATATATATATATATATATAAAATAGACATATATATACATACATACACACATATCTCCACACATACTGTATATATAAATATACACACATACATACTGCAGTGGTGGTGCTACGGTAGTGTTGTCGCCTCACAGTAAGACGTTGTCCCGTTCGATTTTCAGCAAGAACGTCTTCTGTGTGGAGACATGTGTGAATGGGCGTACCTTCGTTGAAGGTTGTGCGTCAGGGCCAGCAACTCGGCACGTAAAAATCTACTGCCAGTCATTAGCGGACCAGAGTTCTGCTGTGGCGACCCCTAACCAGGAAAAGCCGAAAGACACAACAACATACATTAGATATACTTATTCACTATATGCATATCTACACAGAGATTATACTTTAAAAAGGTAAAATGAGGAGAATTCTCTTTCTCTGACTGAAGAGAAGACATGAAAAAATTATTGACTTCTGGTTAATACACACATCAGATCAGACCACAGGTATCCTGTATATCCTATTAGCTATTTTTGGGACAAGGACCTGGGCATCAAGATGATGAGAAGCCTGAATAACACACTTAATTTTTTCACAGACAGGAGTATTTGATCTCTCTGTTTATTTTAATCACATCATTTCAATGTGTTTTCATTTAAGGAAGAAGAATTACAGAAGGCTAAATGAAACAGAATCCAATGTAATTTACTTTTTCTGTAACTATTACATCTTCTAGGGAGAACCTTATGGACTTCTGCCCCCCCCCCCCCCCCCCCCACACACACACACACACACACAAAAGGATTGCTAAGGCATCCTCATAAGCTGCTGTAAAATATTCTGGCAAAAAAGTATATATTTCCAGCCTGTAGGAATCTCTACCAATAAATCCTTTAAGAGTCAGTTAAAATACAATGCAAATCCTCGTTCAAATTCATGCACCTGCAGAATAATTTTCACTAATTTAGAAGCAAGAACTGATGTTGGTGAGGCCTTTACCATTAACAGATTGGACTAACAATTGGTGATGCCTGGGTGGTTTTGTAACCAGCTGTGTCACCTCTGCACTGGCAGCTATCAATGTTGAAACTCCATTATCAAGCAGACTGAATGAGGACTTGCACACTTCTGCCTCTTATTAACTGCCACTTTTTCCACAAGCATCCATGATTTTTTCTCCCTTTTCTCCCCTCCCTTTTCTTTCAGTTCTGTTTAGATTATTCACATTGTTTACCTGGTTCTTTCTCTTCAGTATGCTGCTGTACTCTTTTTAACATTGTTTATGTTAAATTCTTTATTCCAGAGAAGCTCAGAAATGTTGGGCATCAGCTTCCCCTACAGGAACTATGGTGCATCCTAAGCTCTGTTTTGATAACTGTTACACCACGACAAGTATGCAAAAAAGCATATGCTAAACATGTTAAACATACATGGATTTTCTCAATGAAATAAGTGATTGTACTGCAATTCATGACTCATTATAACTGACACTAACCAGAGATTTTAGTTATTTTTTTTTTATATTTGTTAGAACAGGTGTTAACAGTTGAGTGACCACACTGCTGAGACAGCTAAAATTTGTAGACAATTTGGTTGGAAGTCAGCTTCAAAATGAGACATCAACCAACTTTGTGTCAAGCTCACTTACTGAGACACTGACAGAAATGCTATAAATATATAATTTCTCATAATCTGATAAATAAACTGTTATATTACAATACCTATGAGAGACAGAAGTCAAGTATAATGGACATTTGTCTACAGTGAAGTTTCCATGCTAGTTTAGAGAGAGATTGATAAAACTGAAAATATCATACATTTCATAATCTAAAACATAAACTACTACATCTCTGCAGTTGCATTACACAGATGCTCTGTATCAGTAGACATTTTGCCTGGATTAATATTAGCTTCAAAATAATACCTCATCCATAATGTCACTATGCTTCTTTATACTGATATTGACAAACACACAAAACATACAATTTTTGTAATCTGGGCATAAACAAACTACAACATTTCTTCAGTTTTTTTTTTTTCTGGACTGATGTCAGCTTCAAAATGATAAATCATTCACTATCTGTCATGCTATGTTACAAAGCGATCATGTATTGGATTCACAAAATATAAAAAATATCATAGAATTGGATCCAAGATGGCTGACGAGTAGCAGCACTACTCAAGAGCTCTGCCATTAAAATAGTTTTTCTACAGCAAAAAGGCATAACATGTAAGTATTTGAGTACAACTCTTTAAATGATTTATCAAGAGAGGCTGATCAAAACTGACAACTGTCTTGTCAAGTTTGTATCCTAAACTTTGTACTTGGAATATTCCCATAATGAGTTTGAAGTAATCTCACAGTGAAGTATCTTTGAAGGACTTTCAACAGATAGTGACCTCTCTACAAGAATTAACTACAAAAATGGATCATTTTAGTTAAAATGTGATACTATACAAGTCAGACCACATCATGAGAGATTAACACTACAAAGGTGTGACACACAAATGCCAAAAAAACAGTAAATGCAAAAATCGCTAACGATTAAAGAGGCATAATCACAAAACACTGACTACTTGTCTGCTACTATCAGTACACTCCAGCTACAAAACCCAAATCAAACATTGCCTAAATAGTGGTACTGTTAGGGAAAGGGTTTTTATTAAAGTAATGTGTTGAGTTGAGGTTTGGATTTGTACTCATAAGTAAGGGCCATGGAACAACAAGCATACAAGTAAAACAATAATTTGGGATTTTCTAAAGGTTTGTTTATATGAAAAAGCAGTACGTTGGTATAAAAGGAAAATTAAACAGTGGGGAAAATAAGATTTCAAACATCCAAAATAAACTTCATATTGCTAAATATAAGTTTCAAAAATGAGATAAAAATCTATTAAATCAAGTAAATATGTTAACTAAAGAATATCAGTCAACTGAATCTCAAAAAAATGGCTTTAGATCTTGAAACATTAAAACATCAAATCTACAGGATGACTGCATGACTCCATGAGTAATTCATAACTTAATCAGAAGGGTAAGCATATCCACCATGACTAACTACATAAAAGAAATCAAAAGTTACAAAGACAAAATAAAAACATAAATAGAAGGTATCTTATAAAAATGTATAATTTACTATGACAGACTAAACCAGAAAAGTAATGAATGGGACTCGATTGAGTCTCCATTTATAAACTGTATAAGTAAAAATAACAATAAAGCAACATAATAGGCCATAGCTGAAGTAACAAAACCTATTAAGTTTTAAAGTTGTTAAAAATAAAATAAAATAAATAATAAACACAAAACTCTTGGAATAAACAGACTTATTCCAGAATTTTAATGAAGTGATTGACCTTTTACAAGAATTTTTGATTGAGATTTAAACAAGAAAAATCCACCTCCCTTTTGGAAATATTCATTTATGACTACAATCTATAAAGAAAATAAAGGCTCTACAAACCATGCTTCATAAAGACCAATTGTGTTACTAAATAAAAATTATAAAATGTTCATGCACATAATTGCAGACAGGTTTAAAGAACATATTTCAAATTTTATAAATTATGATCAAACTATATTTACTTATAGAAGACAATCTTAAGAAAATATCAAAAGAATTCAAACAGACACAAACAATATTAACAAATATGAAATAATAATTACAAGCCTTGAGAAGCATATGACTAAGTTAGATGGTACTATCTTCTCAAAACTCTAGTTGTTTTAGTTCCCCAACTGAATGTTGTCAATTATTAAAAAAAAAAATACCACGATAAATAAAAAAAAAAAAAAAAACAAGCAAAATTAGGAATGTAAGAAAGAACCAAAGCAACTCACTGAAACTTGTAAAAACGCTGGTATTGTCAACAATAAAGGATGGTGCAGGAAAAAAAGTAATCCACTGCATATAAGGTTAACACCTTATTTAGAAGTTCGTTGGTCAGCGTAAAGTCAACGAAAATACACTCGTGTGAAACTTCTAAGTAAGCAAAAAAGTTTTAATGAACAGAACAAATAGCGTGAAACGCTATAAGCGTTTTTCGTTCTGTATGTAACAGAACTTCTTCAGACAACAGCCAGTACAAATTCAAACAGTCATTAAATAAACTTTTCAAATTTAATGCAAGCACTTAATTAGCTAATTAATAGCATTTCAGCCTCCATTTAAAGAGGCAATGCACGCTATTAAGCATCACTGCAACAAAACCAAAATACTAAATCTACCTAACATACAAAAACTCATTTTACCAAAACCACATAATGTTGTGTAATGTTAAAAATATTTATGAAAAGTATACATATATATAATATATAAAAATATTAAAACATAAATTAAAAACATAATAACTAAGTACAACCCTTATTAAAGGCTTCTCTTATGTATACTAACTTAGTTAATCTAAGCAATGAATAGTAATACATAACTCCATTACTTATTACTTTAATCATGTTAAAAACATCCAAAAGACACATATATTAGTTAAAAACTAAAGTCTACCTCATAAGATTTTTAATCCTCAAAATACAAGAAATTGAACACGAGTCATTAAGTCCTGGTGCCTTACATACTGCTAAACGAAGTTGCCAAGCTAGTTCTTTTTTCTCTAGTTCTAATTTTAAGAGGTTATCATTTATTAAGCTGTGGCTTACTAGTTGTTTATTGATTTGACTAATACCCATAAAACTAAATGAATGGTGAGGGTGACTAGCACAGTGTCTAGCCAAAGCATTCTCATTTTTACCTTTACTAATTGCATATAGATGCTCGTAAATTCTATCACGTAGACGCCTATCCGTCTTACCCACATAGAATGATGGGCATTGACTACACTGTGCCAAGTAAACCACCGCCCTAGTGTTGCAGGTATATGATTCCTTTACTTGAAAGGTTACTGACCCAATAGTAAATACATCTGATGTCTCAATATACCTGCAATATTTGCATGCTCCACACTTCTTAGTTCCCCCCTTAGTATTGGTACTAATAGGTTTAGTTTCAAGAATCCTTTTCATGTTAGTACCTCTTCTGTATGTGATTACAGGATTAAAATTTAGAATCTGAGAAACATCCTTGTCTGTAGATAAATAGGACCAATATTTCCTCACAATTTTCCCTATCTCAAATGCCTCTAGGCAAAATGTGAAAGTAAACGCAATTGTAAAATTCTCATTATGCCCAGTACCATACACAAGGCCCTGGTCTGTATTCCCAGTAATAGTCAAATGTGCGTTGTCATTACCTATTTCTGAATCAATAATTCTGTTAGGGCTATCATTCTATGTGGGTAAGACGGATAGGCGTCTACGTGATAGAATTTACGAGCATCTATATGCAATTAGTAAAGGTAAAAATGAGAATGCTTTGGCTAGACACTGTGCTAGTCACCCTGACCATTCATTTAGTTTTATGGGTATTAGTCAAATCAATAAACAACTAGCAAGCCACAGCTTAATAAATGATAACCTCTTAAAATTAGAACTAGAGAAAAAAGAACTAGCTTGGCAACTTCGTTTAGCAGCATGTAAGGCACCAGGACTTAATGACTCGTGTTCAATTTCTTGTATTTTGAGGATTAAAAATCTTATGAGATAGACTTTAGTTTTTAACTAATATATAAGTCTTTTGGATGTTTTTAACATGATTAAAGTAATAAGTAATGGAGTTATGTATTGCTATTATATTTTTAAATAATTCATTGCTTAGATTAACTAAGTTAGTATACATAAGAAAAGCCTTTAATAAGGGTTGTACTTAGGTATTATGTTTTTAATTTATAAGTTTTAATATTTTTATATATTATATATATGTATACTTTTCATAAATATTTTTAACATTACACAACATTATGTGGTTTTGGTAAAATGAGTTTTTGTATGTTAGGTAGATTTAGTATTTTGGTTTTGTTGCAGTGATGCTTAATAGCGTGCATTGCCTCTTTAAATGGAGGCTGAAATGCTATTAATTAGCTAATTAAGTGCTTGCATTAAATTTGAAAAGTTTATTTAATGACTGTTTGAATTTGTACTGGCTGTTGTCTGAAGAAGTTCTGTTACATACAGAACGAAAAACGCTTGTAGCGTTTCACGCTATTTGTTCTGTTCATTAAAACTTTTTTGTTTACTTAGAAGTTTCATACGAGTGTATTTTCGTTGACTTTACGCTGACCAACGAACTTCTAAATAAGGTGTTAACCTTATATACAGTGGATTACTTTTTTTTCCTGCACCATCCTTTATTGTTGACAATACCAGCGTTTTTACAAAATTAGGAATGTACTTATCTAAGTTTATATAGATAAAGAAAGGTAAAAGACAAGGATGTCTTTTATTACCATTACTACTTGTAATTAGTAGAGACCATATGGCACAATGGTTAAGGTCTTCACCTCCCACACACAAGGTGCAAGGCTTGAATGCCTGTTATGCACATTCTCCCTTTGTTCCTCCCATCTCCAAAAAAAAACATGCTGAGTGTTTCCATCTCAAAATTAGTCAATAATGGAGTTGTGGGCAGCATCATAAACTCCAGACGGTACCATATAGGGGAACAGTTGTAAAGATCAACAGCTTTGGGCATCTACTGTGGTGTGTTGTATCCACAAGAGAGGACAAGAAAGATACAAAGATCACAAACTGTGCACTGTGGCAGGGCTAGCCACTCAAGTATAAAATATGACTTTATGTTGACTCTCACCAAATGGGCATGGGTATTTGCAAGTGATAAGTGGTTTAAGGACTGGGCCTACTCAGACCTACACCAGGGACCCATACTAACTGTGGAGAAGTGTACGTGCACCTATTGGCTAGTGTGCACCCACCTTAAAGCACAGCAGCTCTGGGTCAATAAGCTACTGTCCAACTGTTGTCCAGTTGCCTGGGATAGCTCTGTTAAGCGAAATCTGGACATAAAACCAATCAACCCGTCAAACATGAACTAAGAATTGTTACACTCAATGTAAGTTCATTGACAGAACAGGGCATGGAAATTGATGATACAATGGTAAGGAGGAGGAGGCTGTACATCCTATGTATCCAGGAGACAAGATGGAAGGGCAGTGCAGCAAAATCACTTAGCCATCCAGAGTCACTACTCAGGGAGAGGAGGACAGACTAGAAGTGGTGTAGGAACAGTGGTGTGGGAGAGGCTTCAGATGTTAGTGAGGAATGTCATCAGAATTAGTGAACAGACTCATGGCAATCAGACTCCAGCCTAATGTCAGGGCAGTATTCATAATCTCAGCCTTTACCCCACAACAGGGTTGTAATAGCAAGGAAAAGAGTGCATTCAGACAGTAGTTGCAGGACCTGCTAGATAAAGCAGGATGACATGAATTGGTGTTGATAATGGGTAAACTGAATGCAAACATTGCAGCAGACAGAACAGGATATGAGGACAGCCTTACTCCACAAGGTTGGCACAACAGGAGTAAAGAGGCCATTCTAGACTACTGTCTGGCAAATGGCTTGATGGTGGTCAACACATGATTCAACAAGAGAGAGACAGTCACAAGATCACATACAAGAGTGGCCAACATGCAACTCAGGTTGACTTCCTCTTAGTAAGGAAAAGGCACTAGAGTAGAATCAGTGATTGCAAAGTCATTCTCAATGAAACAATATGTCTGGACATTGACTGAAGAGAAAGAACGATAGTTTAAGGAATTACTTGAGGCTCTAGTACCTCAAGAAGAAAAGGAATTAGGTGGAGTCGAGGAAGAATAGCAGGACCTCGAAAAAGCATGTGTGAGGACTACAGAACAGATATGCAGCCGAGCAAGATATGGAAATAAGGTACATAAGGAAAGCTGGAGGTGGAATGCAGAACTCCAGGAAGTCATCAAAAGAAAGGAGGAGTGCAGGAAAAAAGTAGAAGATGGAAGAGATGGACCAGGCTAGGAAGGAATACTGGTTGCCTAACAAAGATGCTAAGAAAGGAATAGCAAAAAAACAAGGACTCAGTGTCACTTTTCCAGCTTCTGGAAAGTGGCGCAATAGATGGAAGAAACAAACTATATCAGGTTGCAAGGCAAAGACAGACACCAAAAAGAAGATAATCAGACATCCTTCATAAGGGGTACCAGATGCAACCTGCAGACCAGCCCACAGGACATCAAAGGTAGATGGAAGAAGTACTTCCAGCAGCTTCTGAATGAAGAAAACCCCACAGAAGCTGTACCGCCCCAGACCCAGCTTATGATAAGAGGAGCAGAGGAGCACACCATAGAAGTAAGAACAGCACTAAGGAAAATGAAACTAGGGAAAGCAGCACCCTCAGACGAGGTCATAGCAAATATGATTAAAGTTGTTTGGTGAGATAGGGGAATAATGGCTCCTGAGGGTACTCACAGCAGTATGGAGAGAAAGGCATATCCCAGATGACTGCAGAATAAGCATAGTAATGCTAGTGCTCAAGAACAAAGGGGATGTTTACAACTGTTGGCAGTACAGAGGTGTCAAACTCCTATCATATTGCATGAATGTTCTGGAGTGGGTGATTGATAAATGAATATGCAGAGTAGTAGAAAATAAAATGAGAGATGAGCAGTTTGGATTCAGATCAGGATGCAGCACAACCAACCCAATGTTTGCAGTGAGACAGATACTTGAAAAAGAAGCTATAAATGAGGAAGAGTCTCAAATTGGGCATTCCTAGACTTGGAGAAAGCAGACGACAAAGTCCCAAGAAAGCTAATCTGGGCAGTGCTATAGTGGTTTGAAGTCCCAGAAACATTGGTAGAATTAGTGAAAGCTATGCACAACAATCCAATGACTGAAGTACAAACAGTGTTCAGTCTCACAGAGAGGTTCCAAGTGAGAGTGAGTGTGCATCAGGGTTCACCTCTGAGCTCGCTGCTGTTCATACTGATGATGGACTACATTAGCAAACAGGTCAAAGGGGACTGATCAATAAAGTTGCTATGTGCAGAAAATGTGGCATTAGAAGCAAACTCTGAGCAAGAACTTCAGCAAAGGATACAGGAATGGAATGCAAAACTGAAGGCACATAGGATGAATCTAAGTAAAGAACACACAGCTGTAATGGAGAAAATGAGGGAAATCAGAAGATCCTGACAATTAAGACAGAAGGGAAAATAGTGGAACAACTTAACGGTTTCAAGTATCGCGGAGGGATTGCTGAGGAAAAGGGAAATCTGAATGAGGAGGCCAAAACTAGAATCAGAGGGATTGCAGACAAAAGACACAGAGTGTGAGGTTTAGTGTATGACAGAAGAATGCTAAAGAAGCTGAAAAGCAGAATGTACAAAACAGTGGTGCAACCAGTACTACTGCATGGTATAGAAATCTGGGCAGTAAAGGCAGAGTAGTTGAGAACTGACTGAGACAGGTGGTACAATGCACACTGTGGGACAAACAAAGAAATGAGGACATAAGACCAAAAGCCATAGTAGCTCCAGAAAGAAAAGGTCAAAGATAACAAACTAAGGTGGGTGGGTACATGTAAAGAAAAGCAGAATACAATCCGGTGAGGCTTTGGGACAGATATGAAGAAGGTAAGAGGAAACTAGGGTATCCAGCAAAGAGGTGGATAGATTGTGTGAAGGAAAACATGAGACAGTCAGGCATGAGTGCTGAAGAAGGTAAGAGGGTAGCAATGGCTAGAGAGAGAGAGATGCTGACACGACAAGCTGACCATATGTAGGAAATGGGACGAAGAGAGTTGATGATGATCATGACGACGGTGACTATTTATCTTTGCAAATTAAATTTTACCAATGGCAATTAGATCAAATATCGACATCACAGGGGTAAGGAAAGGGGATCAATACAACTCAAAACTTCTATTTGTAGATGACATTATGTTGACCATCACCAATATAAACATCAATAAAACAAACACAATATTGACATTTTTAGACTAGTTCAGTCCTTTAATAATAATGATGAAACAAAATCAATTATCTTAAGGAAGTGATAATACATTATCACATTATATTTCATAAATAAAGCTTGATAATTAGGATATATTGGAATAATATTAAAAATTGTGATAAATCAAGAGATAAAAATTTCAACATATTTTACAAATGATAATCTAACTGAAAAATGAAACAGTTTTATACTTCTGAAGACAGATTACAACTTATAAAAAGGTAGAACTAGACAAAATATTTTATATAATCTAGACAACAGCTGTAATACCAGATAAAAATCAGCTAAGCACTGTAGTAACATCTTCTTGAAATTTCTTTGGCACTTTAAGAAACATAATGTAGCCTACAAACATCATATAGGCGCCTGGAAAAAAAAAAAGAGGAATTAAATTGCCAGACTTAAAAACATATGTTCAAGCTATGATTATTAAAGTAATTGTTCACTGTCTATATAATAATAATTCTTCTAACTAGAAGGACTTCCCACTTATTTGAATTAAATTACTATTTGATGCCATAAATAGAAGTTATGTTCTTACCATAATGTTCCATGTTAGTTGTCTTCTTCTCGCCTTCTTTCTTGCTGGATGGGTTCGGAGCCGACCTCGGCTCCGACTCGGCCACTCTAAAAGCTCGAGAGTTGGTTCCACCGGCTCGAGGCTCCCCTTATATCCCACAATGCTAGGCGGTATTACCTCAGATCTCGTTTGTAAGCTAGGCCCAGCCAATAATAAATCCAGAACTACTGGAAAAAGGAAACACCACCTCTATAAAAGGAGAGGAAGAAGGTGACCTGAAACCTGATGAAGGGATATATGCAAAGTATAGCATATACATATACAATAGAGGTGGAAGAAAGAGAGGTCACAATCAAACTCCTCTAGGTCTGTCCAGGCTAGGGGGAAGGAGGGTGGGATGCAAGAAAGAAGGCGAGAAGAAGACAACTAACATGGAACGTTATGGTAAGAACATAACTTCTATATGTTAAGTTGTCTATCTCGCCTTCATTCTTGCTGGATGGGACCGCGTCCCTAGCACCTTGTCCTGGGTGGCCTATCGGAACAGACTCTTGAGAACAGTGGAACCAAAATTAGCTCTATGTCTAGAAGCTAGATCCAACTTATAATGAGAAATAAAAGTGTGAGGAGTAGCCCATGTAGCTGCTGCGCAAATGGTATCAATAGGCAGCCTGTCTTGGAAAGCTAGAAGTAGCCAAAGCTCTAGTCGAATGGGCCTTTGGTTTGTTAGGCAACTTTTGGTGTCTAATTTCATATACAAAGGAAATCAGGGATGTTAGCCATCTGGAAAGTGATACCTTCGAAACTGAAAGGCCCTTTCTGCCTTCTGCATAAGAGACAAACAACTGGTCAGTTTTTCTGATCAGTTTGGTCCTATCCAAATAATACCTTAATTGACGATGGACATCTAGCCAATGCAATTTTTGTTCAGACCTGTTAGAAAAATTAGGAAAAAACACAGGGAGGTCAATGTTTTGATTTAGATTTGCCGCAGAGGCTACTTTAGGTAAAAAGGATGGATTGGTCCGTAAGGATACCCTATCCTTATGAAACAAAAGATACGGTGGTCGACTGCTGAGTGCATGAAGCTCTGAGACCCTTCTAGCTGAAGTAATGGCTACCAGAAAGAGAGTCTTCCAGGATGGCAATTTCATTGAACAGGAGGCTGCAGGTTCAAAAGGGGGAAGAATTAAAGATGTGAGAACTAAATTAAGGTCCCAAGAGGGAGGAGGATTTCTTATAGGAGGTCTAAGAAGAAAAACTCCCTTCAAGAAAGCTTTGCAAAGCTTGTGAGACATGATGGCAGAATCTGAGGTGCCCACATGAAAGTTAGATATAGCTGCCAATTGAACTTTAAGAGTAGAAGGAGATGAACCTGCATGGAAAAGTTCAGCTAGAAAATCAAGGACTATTTGGATGGAAGCAGTGAAAGGATCTATGTCCCTTCCTTGAGCCCAATAGGCGAAACGTTTCCACTTACTAAGATAAATCTTCCGAGTGGAAGATTTATGGGAAGCTATCAAAATATCTCGAACAATGTGAGATATTTGAGGAAGTCTGGCTAAGGTTGGAATTGGAGGAACCAAGCAGTGAGGTTCAGAGAGGGGAGGGAGCGATGTAACTGACCCGACTGATGGATCAAAAGATCTGGAACTAGGTCCAGATGCTAGGGTTGCTCCAACAGAAATTGATGTAGAAAGGGGAACCAAACCTGTTGAGGCCAGTAAGGAGCAATGAGGATCATTGAGGCCTTCTGAGCGATAGCTTTCTGTATCACTTGAGAGATTAGTGGGAAGGGAGGGAATGCATACAGAAGTCCCCGGGGCCAAACTTGGACTAGAGCGTCTCTGCTGGACTGGCCTGGTAAGGGGAAGAGGGTGAAAAAATCTTTGCACTTGCTGTTTTGGGGAGTAGCAAAAAGGTCGCAGCAAGGCTGACCCCACTTGAGAAAAATTCTCTCCAAGATAGAATCTTTCAGAGACCACTCGTGAGGCATGAAGATAGCTCTGCTCAATTTGTCCACGATAAGATTGGACTTCCCGGGGATGTGCGTTGCTATCAGAAACCGCTGAGAAGAAATCGCCCATTGCCACAGTCTGAGTGCTTCTCGACATAGGGGGTAGGACCTGGTTCCGCCTTGTTTGTTGATATACCACACTACAGACATGTTGTCCATCTGAATTGCTATCGTTCCCAAGGGAAGAGAGTCTTGAAGGGCTTGCAACGCTAGAAGCACTGCTCTCATCTCTAGAACATTTATATGCAAGTGGCGTTCGACTGGTTGCCAAATGCCCTGGACTGTTCTGCCCTGATAATGCCCCCCCACCCGATCAGGGAAGCATCCGTTGTCAGAGTAGCAACCGGAGGGGGAAGGACAAAGGGTCTTCCTAGGAAGAGCTGGGGGGAAGAAATCCACCAAAGAAGATGATTCTTGCATGCTTGCGTAATCACAATGGTGTGGGACATCAGAAGATGTTGGTATGACCATTGTGTGAAGAGCATCCATTGAAGGATTCTCATGTGAAATCTGGCTAATAGAAGTAGAGGGATAGCAGCCGCCATAATCCCTAGTACTTTGAGAACTAACCTGACTTTGACTCTGTTGCTGTGGAAGAGAAGGGAGACCAGTTTGTGTATGTCTGCTATTCTTTGGTCTGTGAGCCTCAGACATGTTGACTGTGTCTAGATTTGCCTATGAAGGTAATAGCGACAAGGCGACAAAACAGACTTTTCGCAATTTATTGAGATACCTAACTTTTGAAAAATGCGAAAGGTGTAGTCTCTGGCAAGTAGAAGAAGATGCTTGGTAGGAGCTGTGAGGAGCCAGTCGTCTAAGTAAGGAAACACCTGGAATCCTTGACGTCTCAGGTGAGAAGCTACCACTGCCATGCATTTGGTAAACACCGGGGGCAGTGGTGAGTCCAAAGGGCAGGGCTCTGAATTGAAAGTGACTGGTTCCCAGCCTGAAGCGGAGGAATCTCCTGGAGCGTCTGTTCATTTTTATATGATAGTACGCATCCTGGAGGTCTATAGAGCACATCCAGTTTTCCTTTCCCAATAGGGGTAGGATGGATTGTAGCGTGACCATCCGAAATCTTGTTTTCTTGACAGACTTGTTCAAGATACTGAGATCCAAAATGGGTCTCCAGTCCCCTGTTTTCTTTGGAACCAAAAAGAACTTGGAGTAGATTTCGGATCCTTGTTGGTCTGCTGGCACTGGCTGAATGGCTCTTTTTGCAAGCAACTTTGATATTTCCAACGCTGCTTGATCCCTTTGAGCGGGTGGAACATCTGGAAGGGATTTTTTTGATTGATTTGGAATGCGAAAGAACGGAATGGAATAGCCTTCGGAAATGATGGACTGTACCCACTTGTCTTGAGTTAGGGATCGCCAGGCTTCTGGGTACAGTGATAATCTTCCCCCGACTGCCTCCGAAGGTGGACAGTCGGGCAACACCTCAGGGATGCTGGAAGGGCTTATCGGAAAAGGTTTCTCGATTGCCCTGGTTCTGCGGATCCCCCCTGCCTCTAGGGCGACGTCTACCATTATTGTTCCCCTCTCTGCCTCTAGAGGGGAACCGACTCTGTGCGTCAGGCAAAGTCCCTTGAGATTGTTTGCGGAACCACATCTTTCCACTTTTCTGGCCTTTGGGGTAAGGTCTAGAAGGAGTAGAAAAACGGACTCTGACGGCAGAAAGAGTTTTGCCATCTGTCTCGCACCTTGTCAAGGTTTCTTTCACTTGAGGACCAAAAAGGGATGATCCATCAAACGGGGAATTAGTGAAAGACGTTTTAAAGGGGTCCGCAAAATTACATAGCCGCATCCAGGCATGCCGGCGTAAGGCCACACCTGTCCCTGCGGCTCTGCTCGCTCCATCAGCCGCATATGAAAGGAGGTGCATGGAGGAGTTAGCTATAGAGTTTAGGGTAGCCAGCTGAGCATTCATCTTATCCTGAAAACCCGCAGCTGTAGGATCCTTTAACATGTCACTCGCTTCCTTGATCAAGTCTCTTTGAAGACGAGTGAAATGGCATAGGTAGTTCAGCGAACGCATAGCAAAGGTCGCTGACGAAAACATCCGCTTCCCATACTTGTCCATAGACCTAGATTCCTTGTTAGGAGGATGGACAGGCACCGAAGGATCAGCTAGCTCCTTCTTAGTGGCAGCAGCTACCACCATAGCATCCACAGAAACTCCCTTGGTCAGAAATTGCTTATCTGCTGGTGCTGTGATAAACTCTGAAGGTCTCCTGGGGGTGGGGTCCACTGAGTCAGGAACCGTCCAAGTCTTTTTTGCTACCACCTGCATGAGGGGGTCAAAGGGGGGGGACACCCAGGAGGTGGAAGGGCGAGAGCCAAATGCCTCAAGATACACAGATTCATCCTCCGAAGGGTTAAGGGCTGGCCAATTTCCCCTCTGTTTCAGGATCTCTAGAATGTCTGCAAAAGAGACATCTTCAGAAGGGGAACGGGGGGAACCCTCGGAATCCTCTAAATCTGTGTCAGAGGTGACAGACTCAGGTGAGTCTATGTGCTTCCTCTTACACTTTCTCTTCCTAGGGGGCTCCCCTGCCAATTCAGGAGAGGCCTCGGAAGAGGATGAGATCCCCACAGGGGATTCTTGAGGAGCTGGCTCTCTGCGGTCTGGGATGAGGGAGTGAGCAGACATAACCTGAGGCACCGAAGAGGGAGGGACGTACGGAACCGACTGTGGAGTTGAACCAGGTTCCAACACACTCCGCATGACCTCGAAGGCACCCCTGTCAGGCAGAGCCAAAGGTCCCCGCTCTGAAAAGCTGAGAACCCCCCTCGGCACCGACAGTGATGGCTCCGAGGCCGATGTCGGAGCCGAACTCACCAGCGCCGAAGCACCGAGAGGGAAAGCGGGGTCGGACAAGGGTCCGATGCCACTCACCCCCTCGGAGCCAACGAGGGAAGTCCGGCGCCGAGATTCTTCCAAGGAAGAAATCGGAGCCGACGACGGAACAGAAGACAATTGTATCGGCTCCAATGCTACCACAGTCTCGGTTCCGAAACGCCCTGGCTCCGAGCTCAAAGGAGTCGGAGGAGGAATATTTTGAGGGATAGGGTTAAGCATCGACTGATGAGTCGGGCTCTGAAGCATTTGGGCCAGTGCCTCGGACTTAAGAAGTCGACTCACTACCCTCTGAAGGTCATGATCCGAAAGCCTCGATGATCTAGAGGAGTGAGATCTATGGCTCCGTTCAGACAGCAAGGGAGACACTGGAGCCGAATGAACGGAGCCAAGGGACGGTGACCTGGACCTCTTTCTAGATGTCGGTTCCGATGGTCTGATCGGAGCCGACCCAGAAATTTCCAATGCCTCGGCTCCAGCCGGAGCCGAGGGAACCACAGAAGTTGCAGTTCGAGACTCATCGGCTCCAGCCGGAGCCGATGTAGTAGTAGGTTTCGAAGCCTTAGGCCTCGACTCAGAAGCTGGAGTCGAGGACCTAGAAGCCTTAGAGGGTTTACCCGAAGTAGCAGTAGGGGAACCCTCAGGCTTAAGCAAACCTCTTAATATAAGTTTGTTTTTTCTTTCCTGCAGGACTCTAGGGCTGAAGCCATGGCATACAGCACAAGAGTCCTGCAGGTGTAAAGGTCCCAGGCAGTACACACAAGAAGTGTGACTGTCTGTCAGAGACATTTTCTGACAGCACGAGACACACTTCTTGAAGCCTGAGACCTTTGACTCCTTAGACATTCCCAAGGAAAAGTGTAACCACCACACACACAAACACACCGATTACACTGTCCACTAAGGTTAACTAAAAAAAAAAAAAATTAGTTCTTTTTTTTTTTTTTTTTTTAGATCCCTAAAAAACACATACACTCCACTAAGGGGATGGAAGGGCCCGAAGGCCTGAGGGAAGAACTAATAAGTTCTTGAGGAAAAAAGGGTGGATAAACAGGAAGGAAAGGGTCAAAATCCACTAAGTTAAGGGAATTAACTATAAAAAACTAAATTAAAGGGGTTTAATTTAACTATAGAGTAATCTATAATAACTGACCTGAAGCCGGTAGAAACAATACACCTCGATCGCTGTAGCGGCAAACGAGATCTGAGGTAATACCGCCTAGCATTGTGGGATATAAGAGGAGCCTCGAGCCGGTGGAACCAACTCTCGAGCTTTTAGAGTGGCCGAGTCAGAGCCGAGGTCGGCTCTGAACCCATCCAGCAAGAATGAAGGCGAGATAGACAACTTAACATTGGAAATTTAAGAAACTATAATGTGGTTAATGCTATCCCATCTTAATTCTAATAAATTGCTCCATCAGAGAAAAATATGTCCCTATCCTCTGGGGAAAAAAAAGCCACATTCTTCCCCTCATCAAAGGAGAGCATTCAATGAACTCTCAAACTACAGGCCCATCGCACTCAACCCCCTATCAAAAATACTTGAGAAATAAATCCAGTCTCAATCTAACTTTTTTGTTTGTTTCTCATACAAAATAACCTCCTCTCTGTACCTCAGCATAGCTCCCACCCCTTCCACAGTATCCCAGCCACTTTATTTAGTTTCACCAATGCAATAAACACAAACAGGAATAATGGAAACCAAATGTCTGCCCTCTTCCTTAAGTTATTTAATGCCTTTGACATTGCCTCTCACTCCATTCTCCTACACAAACTGAATAACCTAGGACTAAACATTATTGCTACATCCAATGTAATGGGAGTAAATAACTAGAGAGGGAAAGGTAATATAATGGGAAGGTGCTTAGAACCTACTTGGACTGCCGGCTAAAGACTGCATTCCATACCAAGGATTGATATCAGAATATAGGCAAACAGAAAGAAATAGGGGGGGGGGGGTCCTAAACAAAAGACTAACATTGGTAGAGTTTTTAGTAGAATCTAGAAAGGAATAATTAGTAGAGCATATAAAATATTGCATGATAACTAAAAGACTCAGAGGAAGTTAGGAAGGACTGGGAAGAGAGATTAGCTAGACAATTCACAAAAAAACAATGTGGGATATATGTATGTCTCCCAAATATGCAACAAAACCAAGAAGATTTCAGATCTTTGCTTGGAAGTGCTTACACAGGCATTTTATACCCCAAGCAGACTTCAAAGAATTGTTCCTCAGGTAGACAGCAAATATTAGAAGTGCAATGAGGCAGAAAGAGTCAACTGGGAACACATTTTTGGGAGTATAATGAATTGGTAGACTTTAAAGATACCCTGCAGACTGCTCTGTCAGAGATGCTGGGTGAGCAAGTTGGAGTGACATTGGGAAATTATTTTTTTCCGCTATGATACAAACCCGGAATTGCCTAGACAGAGTAAGGCCCTTGCTGAGTCTAAGTGGCTGCAAAAAAAGCAATTACTAGAAAATGGAAATTAAAGTCTAAGCCAACTTTACTAGAAGCAGTGAAGATAGTAACAGAGTTGAAACAACTGGAACTAAAATATTTAAAAGAGGGTAGGCTAAATTGCATAGGAAAAAATAGGAACTGAGGGGTCAACAGATGCTGAGGAGGAACGAGGTTTACAAGATGGCAGGACTTGAATGAGCTATGTAATGGTTGACTAACAATGACTGGATATGTTAAAAGTAATATATAATGTTTGAAGCTACAGTTGTGTCGCATGGTGTGGAATGTATAATGTTTGCAACAGAGATTGTGTCACTATGGTTTATTGTCATTTATATAAATGTAACATGGCCGATGTCATACATGATAATTTAATAAAAGTGTTTCTTGTTTAAAAAATCATTACTGTTATATCATGGCTCCATAGTTATTTCAAAAATAGAGTTCAAGCAGTAAAGTGGCAAAATTACATTTCATCCTTCCTCTCCATCCCAGTCAGTGTACCCCAGGGATTAATGTTGGGAACCATCCCGAAAATGGTTCATCAACAACCTACACAAAGCTTGTAAAACTACATCCCTAGTACAGTATGCAGATGACTCCACAGTTATTTGCATTGAAAAATATCAACAAACTACAAGAACTTACCAAGTAGTCCTTCTCCTCCATGGAAATCTGGCTTGCATTTGCCCTGCTATTCTTAACCCTAAATAAATGCAAACTAATCCTATTTACTCCCAAAACAGCTTACAGTCAACTGAACCTCCTTCTCAGTTACCTCATTCAACAAACCAAAAATTGAACTGGTCACATATTCAAAATTATTAGGCATCTTTGTAGATTAGAACCAAAAATGTGATACACACATTCAAAATATAGTAAAAAAAATACAACAAAACTGCATTCTCTCTTAATAGAGTGAAACCCTTCCTGTGAGACATTACAAGAAAACACATCACCACCTCTCTCCTCTTGCCTACTCTAACATATTCTGCACCCATTCATAACAACATCCAAGTTACTTTCATAAACAAACTTCAGCAACCCTGCTACAGACTGGCAGGATTGGCCATCAGCCTTTCAGATAGAAACAACCATTGTACCACACTAAGGGAATTACAGTGGCTGAATTTCCCACATTAACTAAACTACTCACAACTTTCTCAGATCCAAAACATTGTGTGTAAACCTAACAAATGTCTAACCATCTCTAACCTCATACAAATATATAACTCGTCCAAGCCACTATATTCGTTAGATAAATACCTATTACATGTACAGAAACCCAACAATTCTTTTGCCAAATATATACTATCCCACCCCCTCACTAAATTCTGGAATTCCATCCCACTAGCTATATGACAAGAACACTCCCCTCCCTAAAAGCTTTAAAAACTCAGCTGAAGTCCTACTTTCTTAGTTACCTATTCTGTACATGTGATGTTCCTGGATAATCTCTATAGACTCTACTCCAAACACTTACCAACCCTCACCATTCTTTTATATAACTGGCCATAATACAACTTCTTCACAATCTCTAATTATCTGATTATCCCCTACTCCATTACTATATCTCCTGTAGACACTTCTATTACATGGACCTCATCACTAATCCTGCATAATTTGTAACCATTTTCATCCTATAATTCTTTCACTGTTGCCTGCTTAATGTTTAATTACAATGGATTACTTTTAAAAATAACCTTTAGTTATGTACTCACCATAACTTCAGATGTTTGGGATCCATCTCGCCTACATTCTGACTGATGGGTTCGGAGCCGATCCTCGGCTCCGACTCGGCACGCTTATGCCAAAGAGCGAAGTCTCTTATTGGCTGAGCTTACTATATCCCAGGATGCACCACTACCAGTCCCCCAGATCTAGTTTGTCCGCATACATGCACACACGCATGCACTGCTTATATAACATTGACAGATGATACAAGATAAAAACAGTAGAACTCAAACCGTTCAATCTCTTCTGATCTCCAAGGCAGGGGGAAGGAGGGTGGGTATTAGGAATGTAGGCGAGATGGATCCCAAACATCTGAAGTTATGGTGAGTACATAACTAAAAGATGTTATGTGATCCTATCTCGCCTACATTCTGACTGATGGGACAGCGTCCCTAGCACCTAAATCCTGGGTGGCTCACTGGAAAACACTCCTGAGTACCGTGGAACCAAATGATGCTCGCCCTTTAGATGCCACATCCAATTTATAGTGGGAAATGAAAGTGCGGGTTGGACCAAGTAGCCGCAGCACAAATCTCAGAAATAGCGAGCTTGGAATGGAATGCAATAGAGGTAGCCATAGCTCTAGTAGAGTGAGCTTTGACAGATGTTGTAAGTTGTTTATTTGAAGAGGAATAAGCTTGAGTTATGCAATCTCTGATCCATTTGGCAATAGTAGCTTTAGTGATGGTTTTACCCAGTTTATTATCTGAAAAGGACACAAACAATTGATCTGTTTTCCGATTTTGTTGAGTCCTATCTAGATAGAAGCGCAATTGCCTGTGAACATCCAATGTATGGAAGGTGTATTCCGCTTTGTTTGAAAATTTTGGAAAGAAAACTGGTAGCTCTAAAGATTGTTGGAGACAGAGATTAGAGCAAACTTTTGGGACAAAAGATGGATTAGGTCTAAGTGATACTCTATCCTTGTGAAAAATCAAGTATGGTGGTTTGATAGATAGGGCTTGAAGTTCTGAAACTCTTCTTGCAGAGGTAATTGCAATTAAGAAGGCAGTTTTCCAAGACAGATATTTCAACTCACATGTAGCAGCCGGTTCAAAGGGCGAAGATGTTAAGGCACGAAGTACCAAATCAAGATCCCACGGAGGCGCAGGATGAAAAACTGGGGGTCTTAAAAGCACAGCACCTTTCATGAAAGTTTTACATAATCTGCTGCTCATCAACGGTGGATCTATGGAATCGTGAAATTTGGAGATAGCTGCTAGTTGGACTTTAATAGTAGAGACTGAAGATCCTTGATTAAACAAGGATGTTAAAAATTTCAAGACCTCTGGTATCGGGCAGTAATAGGGTCTAAGCCTCTGAGTTGAGCCCAGATAGCAAACCTCTTCCACTTACTGTGATACAATTTCTTAGTGGTGGGTTTGTGGGCTGAAGATAAAATGTGAATAACTTCCGGGTCCAAGGTGTGATTTCTGACTAAAGTCGGAAGTGGAGGAGCCAAGCTGTTAATTTCAAAGTGTGAAGGGACTGGTGCTGTTGTCCCGACTGATGAACCAGAAGGTCCGGAATTAGATCCAAGAACCAAGGACCGTCCAGAGTATATTTCTGTAGGTAGGGGAACCATACCTGACGAGGCCAATGGAGCAATTAGAATCATTGTGGACCCCAATTGGGAAGCTTTCTGGATGACTTTGGGAAGGAGTGGAATCGGAGGGAAAGCATAAAGCAGTCCTGTTGGCCAAGGTTGGACTAGAGCATCCGTAGCTGCCTCCCCTTGACACGGGGTCAAGGAAAAGAACCTTTTGCACTTCATGTTTCGTGGTGTTGCAAACAGGTCGCAGCACGGAATCCCCCATCTTTTGAAAATCTGAGCTGCTACTGTCTCGTTCAGAGACCACTCTTGAGGAGAGAGAATAGTCCTGCTCAGTCTGTCTGCCAATACATTGGATTTGCCTGGAATGTGGGTCGCTACCAGGAAGCGCTTGGTAGCCACTGCCCATTCCCACAACCTCATGGCCTCTCGGCAAAGGGGGTAAGATCTGGTCCCTCCTTGTTTGTTTAGATACCAGACCACCGACATGTTGTCTGTGTGGATGGCGATAATGCCTTGAGGGAGAAATTTGTGGAGGGCTTGTAGGGACAGAAGTACAGCCCTCATTTCCAACGCATTGATATGGAGAAATGTTTCGTTTGGAAGCCAAGAACCCTGAACTGACCTGCCCAGACAATGCCCCCCCCCCACCCCGTCTGGGAGGCATCCGTTGTCAAGGTGGCCACCGGAGGGGGTATAACAAAGGGTCTTCCCTGATTCAGATTGGATGACAGAAGCCACCAGCGGAGGCCCCGTTTGCACATTTCTGTAATCAGTATGTGATGATTGAGGGGGAGATCCTGAAAAGACCATTGTGTCGATAACAGCCACTGGAGAATCCTCATGTGCAACCTTGCCAGAGGAACTAGGAGAACCGTGGCAGACATTGAACCTAAAAGTTGCAGGACCATCCTGGCTGGGGCTTTGGATCTTAGAAGCAGGGCTCGGACTTGATCTTGTAATGTTTGTATCCTTTTGGTAGGAAGGAAGATTCGCATTAATTTTGAGTCTATCTCTGCTCCTATGAATCTTATGCGCTGAGAAGGCAGCAAGACAGACTTTGACCAGTTGAATGTAATTCCCAGTGAAGCACCCAGGGAGATGGTGGCTTGTAGGTTCTCTAGTAGTAGATGCCTGGTGGTGGCAGTCAGGAGCCAGTCGTCCAGATAGGGAAACACTTGGAATCGAGACTCCTCAGGTGAGCAGTCACTACTGCCAAACACTTGGTGAACACCCTGGGGGCTGTGGTGAGACCAAAGGGCAGTGCACAAAATTGGAAATGACTGTCTCCCAGGCTGAAGCGCAGATACCTCCTGGACGCCTGATGTATCGGTATGTGATAATAGGCGTCCTTGAGATCTATGGAGCACATCCAAACATCTTTCTCCAACAATGGGAGAATGGATTGTAAAGTGACCATTCGGAATTTGGACTTCATGACGGACTGGTTTAGTTTGCTGAGATCCAAAATGGGTCTCAGGTCCCCTGTCTTTTTTGGCACTAAAAAGAACCTTGAGTAATTTCCGGATCCGATCTGGTCTGTGGGGACCGGTTGGATGACTCCTTTTTCTAGCAGCTTTGAAGCTTCTACGGCTGCAATTTCCCTTTGACTGGGTGGTGGGTCCGGGATATTTTAGGACGGTGGGGGTGGGCGTGTGAAGGGAATGGTGTAACCTCCGGCAATAATCCGAAGCACCCATCTGTCCTGAGTAATAGACTCCCAGGCTTTTAGGTGCTTGGCAAAACGGCACCCGACTGGCTCCGGAGCAGCACAGCCGGGCAATCCCTCATGGAGTGTGGGAGGCTGAAGAGCCACGAAAGGACTCGCGGTCTCCAGTGTTGCGGGGGCCTCTGCCGCCTCTGGGACGGCGTCTCCCAGAAAAATTTCCCCGTCCTCTGCCTCTGTAAGGGGAATCTTCCTGCTGCTGAGGAAAGAATTTCTGTGATTTGCGGAACCACATCTTCCCTCCTCTTTTAGCCTTGGGATAAGGCTGAAAGGGAGTGGAAAATCGTGCTCCTACGGCAGATAAAGTCTTTCCCTCCTGCTCACAGCGGGTAAGAGTGTCTTTTACCTTGGGTCCAAAAAAGGAGGACCCATCAAAGGGAGCGTCGGCAAAGGAAGACTTGAAGGCCTCCACGAAATGACACAAACGGAGCCAGGCTTGTCTTCGTAGAGCCACGCCTGTGCCTGCCGCTCTGCCGCCCTTGCCGCATATGAAATGAGCCTCATGGACGAGTTAGAAATCGAGGTAAGGATAGCCAACTGAGAGCTAACCGACTGGGCTAGCTGCTCAGGTAGGTTACCTGAGAGGGAGTCTGAGAGCTCCTTGACCAGATCCCTCTGTAGTCTGGTGAAATGTGCCAAATAATTCAGGGACCTCAGAGTAAAGGCCGCTGAAGTCAGGGTGCGCTTCCTGTACCGGTCCATGCTCCTAGACTCCTTATTAGGAGGATGGACGGATGTTGAAGCCTCTGCCACGTCCTGCTGGGTAGCAGATGCCACCACCATGGCATCTACAGCCACGCCTTTCGTTAAGAACTCCTTCTCGGGTGGGGCAGACAAAAATTTGTTGGGGCGAGAAGGCAGTGGTTCCACAGTATCTGGATGTTCCCACGTCCTCCGACAAACCAAATCCAGGAGCTCGTCGAAGGGCGGAGACACCCAGGAGGCGGAGGGCTGAGCCCCGAAGGCCTTGAGGAACACCGACTCATCAGCGGAGGGGGGTTTGGAATTCCAGCCGCCTCGTTGCTTGAGGATCTCTAGAATGTCTGCAAATGAGACATCATCCGAGGACGACTTTGGGGACCCCTCCGCATCATCAAGATCAGTGTCCGATGTAAAAGACTCATCGGGGGAGTCCACGTGCTTCCTCTTGCACGATCTCTTCCTTGGGGGCTCCTCCGAAGACAACTCGAAGACCCTCAGGAGGAGGGAACCCCAGTGGAGGTAACCTCAGGCCCCGGGGCTCCGCTGCCTAGAGACAGGGGAACTGCCAAAGACCCAGTCTCCATGCCCAGGGAAGGTGCCGGTAAAGCCGTAGAGATGGCCGAAGAAGATTTGGCCAAGGCACTCCTCATAGCTCTGAAGGCCGGACCCCCAGAATCCTGGGAGGGTCCAGTCTCCGGAGCCATGATAGCAGACGGAAGTCCCACGGCCGAAGCACCGAGAGGGAGGCTTGGAACCGACAGCATTGGTCCCGAAACGTCACCCCCGGGCCCGGCCGAAGAAGTCCGTGTGCTAAACTCGGACCCGAAGGCCGGGGTTGGAGTAAGGGTCGGAGCCGACCCTAGGATCTCCACTGGCTCCATCAGCACCTGCTCCGACGGAGCCGAAGCGGTCGGAGGAGGAATGGCAATGGAATGGGCTATCGGCTCCGAAGCCAATTGGGTCGGAGCCGAAACAAATTTCTGAAAGACTGGGGACTGGAAAAGTCTTTGGAGTACCCTGTCTATGTCCGAATCTGACATCCTTGATGACCTGGAAGAGACCGAACGGGTCCGAGTAGGCCTCTCCAACGGCTCCAAGGGACTAGGGGACCGGCTCCGAATCGACTCGATAATTATCGGCGCCGAAGGAGTGTCCAAACCAATTTCCATCGGTGCCAAAGAGGGCTTCGGCACCGAGGAGGAAGTGTCTGAGCGGACAACCTTAATCGGCTCCAAGATCAGTGGAGCCGATGAAGATGACCCGCCTCTCGAGGCCCCAGCCGTCGGCTCCGAACCCAGAGGAGTCGAGGCTGGAGGCATCGAGGCAGACCGCTCCGCCCTCGGCTCCGAAGTCCGTGGAGCCGAAGGAGAAGCCTGCCTATGTCTTTTGGCGGTCGGATCCGACGGGCTGGTCGGAGCCGACGCCCTTTTCTTCTTTGCAGGAAAAGGAGAGGTAGCTAATGCCTCTTCAAATGAGGGTTTAATAAGGCCTTTTAAAATAAGTTTATTTTTCCTCTCTTGGAGGACCCTCGAGGAAAACGCAGAGAGAATGGTCATCTGTAATTGACATCTTGAAACTACACTTAGTGCACTTCTTAAACCCTGAAGGCCTAGCAGCCTGTGACATTATGACAACCAAACTGGTGAACAGCAAACACACTAACTATCACAGAAAAAATTCTTCTTTTTCTTTTTCTTTAAACAAGACTGACACAATAGAAAACAACTAAAGGTATCCAAGAACCCTAAAATAAAACGGGACTTGAATGACAACGGACTGACAGGGGAAGGCCCTTGAACTCAAATGGGACCTCTAGTCAGACAATACACAATACACAATCACCACACAAATATTTCACCACAAAAAATATTCACTCATACACAAAAAACACGAGATAGCTGTTAAAACAGCTTTTTGTTGAATTTTAGGAAATCCCTGACAGGAAAGTAAGTGAAAAAACACTACTTAGCTCAGCCAAGCTCGAGACCACGTCTTTGCTTGTTAGCGGCAAACGGGATCTGGGGGACTGGTAGTGGTGCATCCTGGGATATAGTAAGCTCAGCCAATAAGAGACTTCGCTCTTTGGCATAAGCGTGCCGAGTCGGAGCCGAGGATCGGCTCCGAACCCATCAGTCAGAATGTAGGCGAGATAGGATCACATAACATCAAGACTTTTATAAGTTCAATATTAATTAATAATTTACTGTACTCCTGCTTTGATTAACTGTCATATAATTACTTATTCTATGTACGTACATTTATTACGTTTAAATTGCATAACTGCCTTCTACTCATTCCATAAAATGAAGCATTTTTCCCACGGCCTCCAATAAAAACAGGACCTGTGTTGAGTAGGACTTTCCTGGTAAACAAAAGCAATAGATAATAAATGTAATTACCTGCAATTCAGTACTTATCAACCAATGTCACAGTATATTAAGCTGATACTTCAAATGTATAAAAAATATATATATGGTCATATTGATCATAAAAACTGGTTAAGATTACTTGTACCGTTTTGTATAACCAAATATATATATTAAGTTCAAATATAAAAAAACGTCACAATGGAATGAAAATAAATTTATAGGATGTTATAACTGTTTTCAGGGTTCACATCTAAAATCAGTTTTAAAGTTCAATGTTGAATTTAATCTAGAAAAAGAGGAATAGTTAGTAACTCAAGAGATCAGAACAAAATCACAAGAGATGTTTAGAAGAGATGGAAGTATATCATCATAAAATATACCCAAATAAGTAGAATACTTGTCAAGTCACATACAAAAACAATACAAGTAGACCTATATACAGTATGTGTGTGTGTGTGTGTGTATATATATATATATATATATATATATATATATATATATATATATATATATATACACAGTGGATATAAAAAGTGTACACACCCCTGTTAAAATGCCAGGTTTTTGTGATATAAAAAAATGAGACCACAATAAATCATTTCAAGACTTTTCCCAGCTTTAATGTGACCTATAACTTGTATAATTTAATTGAAAAACAAAAAAATCTGTTGGGGAAAAAATATAAAAAATAAAAAATGTACAATACACTGGTTGCATAAGTGTGCACACCCCAATACTTTGTTGTGTGTGCACACACTTAAACTACTACTTTGTTGAAGCATCTTTTGATTTAATTACAACGTTCAGTCTTTTTGGGTACACACCTGCCATCAATTAAACAGACACTGATTAACCCCAAATAAAGTTCAGCTGCCCTAAGTAGGATTTCCTGACATTTACTCAGTTGCCTGCTACAGCAAAAGCCATGGTTCTCAGAGTGCTTACAAAGCATCAAAGGGATCTCATTGTTGAAAGGTATCAGTCAGGAGAAGGGCACAACAAAAATTTCCAAAGCACTGGATATACTATGGAACACAGTGAAGACAGTCATCAAAAAGTCGAGAAAATATGGAACAACAGTGACACTGCAAAGAACTGGACGTCCATCCAAAACTGATGAAAAGACTAGACAAAAACTGGTCAGGCAGGCTGCCAGGAGACCTACAGCAAAACTGAAGGAGATGCAGGAATTTCTGGCAAGTACTGGTTGTGTACTACATGTGACGACAATGTCCCGTATTCTCCATAGGTCTGGACTTTGGGGTAGGGTTGCAAGACGACAGCTTTTTCTTACATAGAAAAACACCCAGGCCTAGCTAAAATTTGCAAAATACATCAAGTCTTCCAAAGGCATGTGGGAAAATGTATTATGGTCTAATGAGAATAAGGCTGAACTTTTTGGCCACAATTCCAAAAGGTACATCTGGCGCAAAAACAGCACTTCGCATCACCAAAAGAACACCATCCCCACGGTGAAGCATGGTGGTGGCAGTATCATGGTTTGGGGTTGCTTTTCTTCAGATGGAACTGGGACGTAAGTCAAGGTGGAGGAAATTATGAACATTTCCAAATACCAGTCACTTTTGTCCCAAAACCTTCAGGTGTCTGCTAAAAGATGAAGAGGAATTTTATCTTTCAACACAACAATGACCCCAAGCATACATCCAAATCAACAATACAATGGCTTCACCATTAGAAAATTAAAATTATGGAATGGCTCAGCCAGAGCCCAGACCTAAATCCAGTAGAGAATCTGTGGGGTGACCTGAAGAGGGCTGTGCACAAGAGATGCCCTCGCAATCTGACAGATTTGGAGTGCTTATGCAAGAAAGAGTGAGCAAATATTGCTGTAATTAAATCAAAAGGTGTGTCAGCAAAGTATTACTTTAAGGGTGTGCACACATGCAAGCAGCGTACTGTATGTTTTTTATTTTTTATATTTTTCCCCCTAACAGATTTGTTTGTTTTCAATTGAATTGTACAGGTTATAGGTCACATTAAAGGTGGGAAAAGTTTTGAAATGATTTATTGTGGTCTAATTTTTTTTATATCACAAAAACCTGGCATTTCAACAGGGGTGTGTACACGTTTTATATCCATTGTACATATGTGTTTGTGTGTGTATATACATATATACATATATATATATATATATATATATATATATATATATATATATATATGTACACACACACACACACACACATATATATATTTATATATATATTATATATAAATATATATATATATATATATATTATATATAAATATATATATATATATATATACACACACACACACACACACACACACACACACACACACACACACATAGATACATATAAGTTATGTGCCAAAATGCTGAACGTATTAAATGTTGAAACAAAAAATGCTGAAACCTATTTTATGTAGGGGGCAAGTCTCCTGCACCCTCTACACTTTTAGAATCAAAACAGCCTAAAAAATGAAGGATGGTGGGTTGTTTAGCAGTATACAGTTGCTATTTATCAAGTGCTTTTACATACCTACGTGGGTGCTCTGCTTTTGGCACTCCTTTGTTTTTTTTATTTTTTCAGATATGCAAATTATGATACATTTTTAAACGTCTTATTGGTTGTTAAATTAATATTCATGCAAGTGCAACAAATTTCATAAATAAATGTTTTAGAACTAAATATATAAATCTTACAAATCTGTGTAAAAAACAAATCCTATAAGAAGTTGTGAGTTAGCAGAATTAAAATACAATAATTATATACACAGCTTATATCAAATTTCTGTAGTTTGTAGACTGTACAATAGAGTTTCAATTTTGAGAATCGAGTTCAGCTCGTATTAGTCTGTTTTTGTAGATGATGAATCTGTTTTTGTTTAAGCCCAAATTTTTCTGTTACAGTAGTTAATCTATATGTTATATGACTATCTCTTTGTAGGTATTCTTAGTTCTTTATATTTCTCTTATTTGCTTCAGCATATGTAGAATTTCAATAAACTGTGGCGGATTAGTTGCTTTAAATTCCTTATTATGATCTTTCTTCCAATGTTCAGGATTGTCCTTAAGAGATATTTATCCTCACGCATTGAAAAGGGAATATTAAATAACACCAAATCACTTGGTATTAAAACATTGTCTGACCATAATGCTTGTATAAATAATCTTTCACCAGTATTCTTATTACAGATCACAGTCATGCATAATATGTTTCTTGTCAGCCTTAATTTCTAATTTACATCTTTAACACTTTCTTTTGTGATCTTTATTCATTTTTGCAATCTTTCATGAGTATAAAAACCTCTATGTACACAAGGGGAACAACTTCTGGAATAGAGCTGCTGACATTCGTCCCATATGTTTTAATAGTAGATGTTTATTATTATCTAGCATATCTGTATTCTCCTGTTCAAATATACAATTCCAAAGTTCAAATATATAATCCCAAAGTTTATCATTTATTTTGTCTTGATAAAAAAATATGACAATCTTGTATGTTATACATCATAGTTTTATGGTTACATACAAAATGTTTAAGGTACTAAATGTTGAAACACAAAATGTTGAAAATGCAATATACCCTTTCCCCTCTGCTACAGCAGAAAAAAGAAGGAGAACAGGAGGAGGACTAGAGCTCATACAGCAAGGCTGACAGGAAATATTCCCCAGGACATATCAGGAGCCCACATGAAAGGAACTTATAACATGGGAAGGGGGGTTGGAGGGTGGGAGATTGAGGAAGGATGAAAACAGACAACACAGATACATAGTTATGGTAAGTATATAATTTTTATATCTGATGTCTTTTACATCCATTCCTCATCCAATGTGACTGAGTCTCCAACTAGAGTAACCATGGGTGGTCCTCAAGGAAGAATATTCCAGAGTATTGTGGAGCCAAATGCTGCTCTATTCCTAAACAAGATGTTCAATTTATCAATTATAAAAATATGAGCAGTGGATCCATGTAGCAGCTGCACAAATGTCATCTACTGAAGCTCTGGACCAAAAGGCAGATGATGTGGCCATAGATCTGGTGGAATTAGCCTTAGGCGGTTTAGGTAATGTCAACCCTTTATTCTTACAGACAAATGAAATGCAATTGGTGAGCCATCTCACTGAAGTTACTTATGACACTACTTGCCCGATTCTGATTAGAACTTTAAGTCTACCTGGGCTGAAGGCTCAAAGGGAGGCTGGGTCAAAGCTTGAAGAAGTACTGTTAAGTCTCAAAGAGCAGTAGGGTCCTTAATAGCAGATTGGAGTAAAAAGGTACCTTTAAGGAAAGCCTTATATAATCTCAAGCAAAAGAATATTTTTTTTTTGCCTAAGTGAAAATTAGAAATGGCAGCAAGCTGGACTTTAATAGTCAAGTTACTAGCTTTGTTACTGAAAATTGAAGCAAAGAAGTCAAGAACAGCTGAGAAAGGTGCTGAAAAGGGGACTAACTGTTTCTGGAGGGGCCAAATACAAAACCTTTTCCATTTGCTCTTATAAATCTTTCTGGTAGAAACATTCTGGGATGATGTAAGGGTGTGATGAACCAGGGAAGAAAGCATGGAGTATCTAGCCATCACTGGAAGTGGAGAAACCACGTGGTCAATTTGATGGTTCATTATTGGGGTGGGGTATCCCGGATGGGTGAGATAGAAGATCCTAAGAAGGAGCCATCTCCCCAGAAGGGTGAACTAGGTGGGGCCACAGGAAAGGAAACCACACGTGTTGAGGCCAGACTGGAGCAATGAGGATTACCTTGCACTTCCACTGAAATGCTTTCTGAAGAAACTTGGGAATGAGACGTGTAGATGGGAAGGCATATAGGAGATAGGGTGACCAATCTTGAATCAGAGAGTCTCTCGGTAACTCCCCCACTCGAGGGATCAGTTCAAAGTACCTGCTGTACTTGGAATTGAGGGGGGGGAGCAAAGAGGTCACAGCACGGTTGGCCCCACTAGCGAAAATTAATTTCCACCACTAGCTAATTAAAAGACCACTAATGAAGATGAAAGATGCACCTGTTCAGTTTATCTGCCAGCAGGCTAGACTTCCCCAGAATATGTGTTGCCAATAAAAAGTGACCAGAAGATATTATCCACTGCCACACTCTCACTGCCTCTTGACACAGGGGGTAGGGACCAGGATCCCCCTGTTGCTAATGAACCAGACCACCAATATGTTGTCTGTCCGAAGAGCAACCATCCCTAGAGGGTGAACACTTTGAAACGCCTACAGTGCCAGTAGGACTGATCTCATTTGTAAGATACTGATGTGAAGATTGACCTCTAAATTGAGACCACATGCACTGTACCGTCCTTCCCAAGTAATGTCTCCCCCCGCCACCACCATTTGGGAGGCGTTCACTGTCACTGTGGCCTTGGACACAGGAGGAATAAAATGGCGGCCCAGAGAAACTTCTTCTGCATGAATCTAGTAGGCGACATGTTGTTACAAATATTTTTAATTCTTATAGATGCAGTCAGAGGGTGATGTCCTACTGTCCCATTGTACCACAAGGGTCCACTGCATTACCCTCACATAAAATCTTGCTAAAGGTACCAAGAACTACTGAAGCTGCCATTGATCTGAAAAGCTGTAATACTAGCCTGGTTGAAAGGGAAAGGAGAGAGAGAGAGAATGTGTGATGCTTGGCTCTGTAGGTTGCCTATTCTTGTCTGTGGCAAGCTTGCGATCTGTGTCATCGTATCCAGATGAGCACCGATAAATTCCAGGGCTTCAGTGGGCAAGATCTGAGACTTGGTATAGTTCATTGCGATTTCAAGTTGAAGACATAGTTGGAGCAAGTAATCTCTGGCCTGAATCAATAAAGCCTTGATGGAGGCAGAAAGGAGCCAGTCGTCGAGGTATAGAAACTCCTGGAATCCCTGCAGTCTAAACTGAGTTGCAACCACGGCCATGCACTTGGTTAACACCCTTGGGGATGTGGTGAGACCAAAGGACAGGGCTCTGAAATGACAAACTAGCTCCTAGCTGGAAGCATTGGTATCTCCTGGAGTGCTTGTGTATTTTGATATGATAGTATGCATCTTGGAGATCTATAAGGCACATTCAATTGTACTTCCGCAAAAAAGGCAGAATATACTGAACTGTGGTCATCTGGAACTTTGAGTGTTTGCCATACTGATTTAGATTGCTATGATCCAAAACTGGTCTTAGGTCTCCAGTCTTCTTTGGCACTAAAAAGAACCTCAGATAGGTACCAGACCCTTGTTGTTTTGGGGGAACCACTTGAAGGATTTTTTTCATAGCAGCTTTTCTATTTCTATGGCTTCTGATGTCCTCTAACTGGGTGGAATGTTGAGAATTTTTTTTGTCCGTTGGGGAGGCGAAAGGAAAAATATTATGTAATAACCTCTGGATATTATACTGTGCACCCAGTTATCTTTGGTAATGGCTGTCCTGGCTTCTGGGTGCAGAGATAAGCACCTCCCAACTACTCTCAGAGGGAAGCAGTTGGGCAACCCTTCAGGGGTGCTGAAAGGGCTTTTCAGAAAAAGGACCTCTGAAGATCTAATGTTACAAGCCACCTCTGCCATGGTGGCGACATCTTCCATTAGAGTTCCCTCCTCTGCCGCAGGGGGACTCTATCTCCATAGGTGTTCTGGAAAGACCCTTACATCTTACAGAACCAAAGCAGATAATGTCTTCCGATCCTGTTCACTCCTGGAGATAGTTTCTTTCACCTTATGGCCAAAGAAGGTGAATTCATCAAAGGAAGCACTGATGAGAGACATCTCGAAAGGGCTCTACAAAGCTACAAAGTTGCATCCAGGTGTGCCTTCTAACAGCAATTCCTGAACCTGCGGCTCTCAAAGCTCCCTCAGAAGGATGAAAAATCAGCCTAATGAAGGTGCCTGACAGGAGCTGGAGAGTGGCCAGTTAGGAAGACACCATCTTCTTAACCTCCATAGACCTAAAACCTGAGGGGATATTGGAAAACTCCTTTAACAATTCCTTCTGAAATGTCATAACATGTACCAAATAGATCAGAAACCCAAGGGCAAAGGTCCTGAATCATAAATACACTTCCCAAATCTGTCCAGTGCCCTGGACTCTGTTCAGGGAATGCACGGAAGAACTCTGTTCAGCAAGTTCATTCTTGGCAGACACTGCTACCAGCATAACGTCCAAGTAATGTGTAGATAATCTACAGTATTCCCTGCAGGAAAGGCTAACTAAATCCTGCTCCACCACTAGATTGGATATTCATCCTATAATGCTTTGAAACTTTATGAATGAATGCTCAAGCTGCACCTCAAAATACTTTTGGTAAAAGCAGCTGCTGACCTTGTGAAGCAAGTACTTACCCTGCCCCCACATACACACCAGGGCTCTGCTCTATTAAAAATAATGGTTATAATAATATCAGTAATATGGTTAGTGAATCACTGGGTGGAGGTCTGTTTGATAATGAGTTGACCCTGTTATCCATTATTAAAGGATACAAACCGCTGAACAACCTGAAAGAACTGATTCATTAGATTCTTAGGTCATATAAGGTGGTACTATAATTGTGTGTACATCCTCAGTATACAAATTCTTTCATCCCAGTTCTCCTGTTTCAGAAAAAAAGGACAGCAATTGGACTAATGGGAGTGAATGAAATTTCAGAGACCACTTTAGGCATGACATTCTCTCATATTATCTCCTATTCATATAAGTTCATCAGTATTCAGCATGCATCTAACTTTAACTCCTTCAACTTTCACTTAAGATATGATGAACACAGACACACGTAAAAGCTTTCTCCCTCTTGCTGCACTAACCTATTTTCTCTTTAATTAACTAATCTCTCCCATGTACTCTCTCCCTTTTGGCATTCTGTTGACCTCCTAACTTTTTTACTTTACAGAACAGGCTCATCATCTATGTACGTGTGACTACTGTTTCTATTTTATTTATATTCCATGTATACTGTGTCTTTGTTTTTAAGCAAAATGTATACTGTTATACAGCTCATATATTGATTCCTTTATATGAACTTTGCTTGTCTGTTGTTGCAATACTACAGTAATACAACTTTTTATTTTATAACTCCTGGGCTAAACTTGTAAACGATCCACAGACACAAAGGTTCTACACTGGTTAATGAATTTAAATAAATAAATTTGATTTTAAAGACAATGATTCCTTGTTGAAAACTGCACATTGTTTTTTACACATTAAAACCTGCAGTTCAGAAACCTTCTGAGTGAGGTAATTGCAACTAAGAAAAGAAGGTCCCAAGAAATATACATGATCTGTTGAACTGACACTCTCAAAAAGAGTGTAGACTTTAAGATTCTCATTTACAATATTCAAGTCCCAAGCAGAGGCTACAAGATGTCTTGAAAATGTCACCTTAAAATTGTTTTATAGCAATCTGAAAAGCTATAAGGGGATATACAAGCATAAATGTCAAACACATGCACTCTAAAGTTTTTCTTTTCCAACCCCAGAGTGCCTTTTTTAAGCAATGCCAAACTGATAAACCTCCTGACTTAACTTGAACCTATGAAGGAATATCTGAAAGTGGTACTGCTCAATGCTAGAAATCTTAACAAGAAGCTCCACTCCCTGTAAACCTTCCTCTCCCCGGAGAATGCAGGCATCTGTGTAGTAATGGAGACATGGTTTAAAGTCGTGCACAGTACCTCAGCAATGCTAGGTCATAATGGCCTTTCACATCTTTAGACCAGCTACTGCACAGAAGGCAGTGGCAGATCCAGGAATTTGCAAACATGGTGGGAACAGTCTGGTCATAGCTGACTACCAGGATGGGAATGGGAAAGTGGGACACTGGGTTTGGCGGTTGTGGAAATTCACCTTAAGAAGCTATGACATCATGTCTGGAAAGGCAGCAATACATTCTCAGTTGCAGATGATTTTGCTGTGGATGTGGCAGTAGAAACAGGTAATTCCTGTGCAACACATGTACAGATGGTACAAGCATTTTCAATGCGTGCCTGGAAGAGAGGACAAGTGCTTTGGCTTTTATTGTTTGCCCTTATAGTCAGCTTGTTTCCATGAAAACCTAAATATGAAATGTTCACGTGCCTCAGCTGCAAACTTCTCAACACACACTGAACATTCATTTGCTGATGGAAAACGTTTCATTACATTCAGTGTTCTCTTATTTACTTGCTTACAGAAAAAAAAAAGTACTAGATTAAGTTAAGGGCCTTAATCCGGACAATCAGCTATGCAAATGCAAAAGCAAAAGAAAACATATCAACTCTACATATATTATAATCTGTGCACTTTCACACCCCACCCCTACCTCAAAAACCCAAGATTACAGCCTATTAATTTAAACATGTTTTTGTCCAGACTTTCTTTTCATTTTACACTGAAATGCAAACCAAAAAATAAGGAAAATGGCACTTGTTTATTTTAGTATCTTTATCACATACAACAATAACTGATTAATTGATAATTCTATGATATTATGTAATCAAGGCAAGTTTCTCAGCTTTGTGTGATTCATAATTGCTTTTTTTTTTATATATATTTCACCACTGTGCGCTATTGCCTTATAACAGGTTAACTACTACCTTTTCTATCTGCTTTGCGATTCAAAAAGATGCTTGCTGTATATTGTAGCTTGGCTATATCCCCACAGTGAACTACTTGGCTTGGCCACGCCAAAACCACGTGTGTCTAGTGCCATTTGCTGGCCATGAAGGTGTATATATGGGTCTACTTGAGTAGACCAAATTTTCATTTACTCGAATTTTATTTTACCAAGACGCCACCACCAAACTGTCACTAAATCTAAACTACACACTGACAAATATTTTAACTGGGAAATGAGACACTTAGCCAACATGGTGAAATTTTCCCTTTTTCCCACTATTGTACAATATTTAGTTATGGGGTATGACATAGTGCAGTGCATGTTCAGTTTTATTGTTGGCGAAGTGTCTCGTTTCCCAGTTAAAATTTTTTGTAGTATGTCGTTTTGGTTTAGTGACAGTTCGGTGTTATCATCTCGGTAAAATAAAATTTGTTAAGTAAACATTCAGTCTACTCAGACAGACAGACACACACACACACACACACATATATATATATATATATATATATATATATATATATATATATATATTTATATATAAAATTTGTTTTTATACTGCGTTTTCACCATTTGGTGGTGTGAGTTTTTTGGTCTGAGATATATATATATATATATATATATATATATATATAGTTTCACTTTTTCACTTCATAATGTCGAAATGCTGAAATACCGAATTTGAGCATTCGGAGACCATGAAGCTGAAAATTTAGAATGCCGAAAGTGCATAACAGCAAATTTGAATATCTCGAATCCGCGCTTATGCATTTCCAGTACGCTGCGTGTAGTGTTATGGTGCCTGAAAGTGCAGGTGAGTGAGTGTTTGTTTGTTTGAGTTTTTGTATGTTATATGTGTGGGTAAGTGTAGGGAGGTGTAAGTATGAGTGCAAACGTTGAATTTGTTGGTGTTTGTGTATGTGTGATGTGTATTTGTGTGCGAGCGAGTGGAGAATGCCGTGGTGTGAGTTTTTTCTTTTTTATGTTATGTGCGATCTCGGAGTTGGTATATATAAGTAGGGGGTTGTGAGGGGTGCAGAGGGGCTTGTATGTAGTGTAGGGTTGTGTGGTTTGTGCGCTGTGGACGGAATGGTGTGTGTGTTATGTGGTGTATGGTGTGTGCATGTTCGTGATTGTGGGTTTTGGTATTGTGAATGGTTCGGCTTTATGGTCTCGGAATGCTGAAATTCGGTATTTCAGCATTTCCAGATTATGAAGTGAAACTATATATATATATATATATATATATATATATATATATATATATGGGTCTACTACTAAACACCGACACGACGATTCCCCGACACAAAACTCACCGACGCCAAATAACCGACATCACACAAACCCGACAACGCAAAACACCGAACATCATTACACCGACACACGGAAAGTAAACAACACACTACACTACACAACATACACACTAGCCCTGACCCAAACCCTAACCCTAAGGTCCGACATTATCGCACACTTCACCTACCTGCACCCTAACCCTAACTCACTTAACCCACCCCTAGCCCAAGCTCCGACACTAACGCACACATCACCTACCTGCACCCTAACCCTAACTCACTTAACCCGTCCCTAAACTACAGTCCCTCACTAACACACACTTACCTTACCCAAACCATACCTCCGACACAAACACACACTCACCTTTCCCACAGCCTAACCCGACATCCCACAATCTCGAGCACTTACCTGACCGCTCCTAACTCCGTCACCATCGCACACTTACCGGTCGCGATCGCACATTCCCTTGTCGGTCTTTCCGCTGTCGGCAAATAACCCTGTCGGTAAACTTACCTGTCGGTCATCTCGCCGGTGAATATCCTGTCGGGAATCGTCGCTTCGTCATTAGTCGAGACCCATATATATATATATATATATATATATATATATATATATATACACACACGTATATATGTGTGTGTGTGTATATATATATATATATATATATATATATATATATATATATATATATATATATATATATATACATACACACACACACACACACACACACACACAAAGAATGCATCATTTTAATTTTGCCAAGAAAGAAATTCTTGATTGCATTGGAGTGGACAGGAATACAGTAGGGACATTAATGAGTTTATATAGCCCACACAGAAGTACTGTGTGAGATGAGTGGTCTCCCTATATCTGGGGACAGTAGGGTACAGCCCTCACCATATGCCATGGTGATCAAGAAACAAATTAATGATGCACTTGGTGTTTCTCAGGTTTCTGCCTTGGATATACTTCAGCAGTTCCTTAACATACTGTTGGAAAGTGAGGATCAGTATATTTAGCCACCTGTTTTGCCTGGAGAGAGAGCCTAAACCATGAGTTCCTTCTACAAGATGGCACAGTTTCATGTTGAAGTTGGTGTGACAGACTGCACTTGTTGCCACTGTGATTCCCCACATCTGGCCCACTAATCAAAGAGCCTCAATCCTCACCAGTAGCACCAGTGGGGCGAAGTACATTGGGAGGCAGACAAGTACACACACAGTATTTCCAGATTCATCTCTCTGCATCAAATATAATTTCCCTTAAGAGCACACAGAGACCACAGTCAGTACAAGGCTGGTTTCTCCCTCTTTCTCCAGATCCAAACTAAGACTCCAAACTGGCACAGCTATAGCGTTGAGATCTCAGCTGAGTGACCAAGCCAAGATATCCAGCACCCTTCTCTGTCATACCAGTGCGTGTTCCTCCCCAAGTAGCTGACACACACATACTTTGAGGTTTGAGTTACACACACACACACACACACACACACACACACACACACACACACACACACACACACACACACACACACGTGCACACCTGGAAAAGGCTGGCGCAGGTTTACTAGCTATGCCCCCTCCTGCACAGACTATAAGGTAGTTTCCCCTTCCACCAGTCACTCATCAGCTACTTTAAGGCCCTTAACAAAGTGTAATGTTGCTATCAATACAAATGGTAGTTTGAACAAGAGCGAGGGTATTAGGAGTGGCCTACATACTGTCACCAAATAAAAATGCAAATTACTCTCAGAACATAAACATGTCTCTACACAGATGAGCCACAATGAAATGTTTAAATATATTTAATAATAAAAGAAGACAATACTAAATATATATGTACAGTGATATCAGAGTTCAAAATCATAGGAAATATTTAAAACAACACTGCAGGACAGTCTCAAATAAAGAAAAATATTTAAGATAACCTTTGCTATATGTCTGACTACATCTAAAATAATTATACTGTACACTAGTACACTTACTTCAGAGCAAGCAAGTCAGATGTGGTGAGTGGATCTTGATGTTGTCAGGTCAAAGACAAATGCAGAATACTCTCTCTCTCTGAGAGTTCTTAAATTAATATCTCAAAAATTACTGCTGGGATAGCTTGCAGAATGACATCAATTCTTGTCATCTAACTCTATCCCAGGTAAAACCCCAGCTACTGAAAGCTAGCAGTATTTAGCATTCACCTGTGAAAATACATATACTTCAGATCTTTTAGCAAATGTTGTAAGTCATAAAATAATTTACATTCCTCCAGATTTAAAGACAATAAAGAAAATTTCTCTACAACAGTCACTGTGTCTGTTACTGCACTGAAACTGAAGGAACATTTTTTGAAAGAAAATTTTTTATGGCCCGGCCATAAAGTAATTTAATTTAAACTATTTTCTTAAGTTTTCCAAATGTGTTCCCGTTTCCCGTTAAAATATATACATTTGAACAGTTACAATAGTGTATAAACATTTCTGTTCTTTTCCAGTAGGGTACACTGTGGATACACTTTTAACTTCATTACTTTACAAACCCTTTTCAACACAAATGTGTGTACAAACCCAGTTTGATATACACATAACATACAGTTCTAATAAGGTTGTAACACAAGCATCTTACAGGAAGCATTTGACATTCACAAATGAGACAACCATTTACTAAATTCCAGTCATCTGTGCTGGCAGTATCTCTGTTTGCCACTCTTCTATATAAACCATGTTGATGTTCACAAATGACATATAATTATTTACAAAATTCCAGAAAGCTAGGCTGTCAGTATCTTCTATTGTGACCCCCCCCCCCGAACAAGCTAGGTTTTCAAGTGACCCTTGAGAGACATTGCTTGAGAGGGATGAGCCTATCTGATATTTTACCTCATTTCCTGTCTTGAGATCCCAGCTGCCTTGGAATTGCTAAATCCAGTGCAGTACTGCACTGTCCTACCATATGCCTGCAACCCTAGGTTCCACCATAGTAAGCTGGATAGCTCCCTGTAGCCATAGATTCTCCCCTCCCAGACTCTTCCTGCCTCTTACTACAAATACTTAGCACCAGGGCCTCCTTATCATGGCAAGGTTTCATGGAGTTGACATGTTACAATGTGTGCCCCTGACTCCTTCCTAGCAGTTCTACCATGTAGTTAACAGGACTGACCTTCCTTACCACTTTGACGGGTCCCTTCCAAGTTCCCTGCAACTTATGTCTGACAGGAATGAAAACCATAACCTGTTGTCCTACAGCATACTCTCTACTTCGAGCATTCCTGTCATACCAAACCTTTTTCTGCTACTGGGCTTCTGCCAGGTTCTGCTGGCCCAAGCCTATGAGTTTCCTGAGCCTTGTCCTGAGGTTTAGGACATATGCCACAACAGACTCCTTGTGGGATTCACACTCACCCTCCCACTCATCATGAATCAAATCTAGAGATCTCCTCACTCTATGTCCATATAGTACCTCAAAGGGTGAAAAACCTGTGGATTCCTGGGGCACCTCCATGTAAGCAAACAACAGATGGGGAAAATATTTGTCTCACTCCCTCTTAAATTGGTCTGCAAATGCCCAAAGCATAGTCTTGAGTGTAGAGTTTAACTTCTCAATCAGACCATTAGTCTGGGGATGGTAAGGGTGGTCTTTAGGTGCATCATCCCACAGCGCTTTCACAGACAAGCCAGCAGGCCTGAGTTGAAATTGGCACCTCTGTCAGTCAGTATTTCTTTTGGGAAATCTATTCTGTTGAAAATCTAACAAAGCATTTGCCACCTTTTCTGCCTCAATGGAGGACATAGCCACTGCCTCAGGGTACCTGGTAGCATAATCTACTACCACCAGGATATACTGCTTCCTGTGGAACTTGGGGTACTCAGAGGCCCCATAATATCCATAGCTACCCTCTGAAATGGCTCCTCAATCACAGGGATTTTTAACTCCTCTGTAGAAAGGTTGAACTGTCCATTTTCTGAGAGTTGTACTTCTCCAGGGCCAGACTGGTTGTCCTCCTGGTTGCTGGTCTGTGATGAAGCTGTGACCAAGGCTGCAATCATTTCTGCTTTAGTCAGGCTGTACTCCTCTGCTGACATCCTTGCCTGCTCTCCCTGACTAAGCTAATAAAAAATAAATAAAACTATTGTGATGTGAAACTCTGAATGTTCACTGTGTGGCTGATTGAGAGTACAAACACCTTCCTTAGTGACCACTGTTTATTGGCTAGAGGAATTCAATATCCACACCACTGAATCCCAATATGTGAATATCACACCACTGCCATCAATATATGTAATGCCCCACCTCTGGCACAGTAATCAAGAAGTCTCAATCCCCACCACTAGCATCAGTGGGGGACGTACATTGGGAGGATGACAAGTACACATACAGTATTTTCAGATTCAGCTCTCTGCATCTAGTGCAATTTCCTTTAAGAGCAAACAGAGACCACAGTCAGTCCAGTGCTGGATTCTCCCTCTTTCTCCAGATCCCCAATAAGACTCCCCACTGACACAGCTATAGAGTTGAGAGCTCAGCTGAGTAACCAAGCCAAAACCTCCAGCACCATCTCTGTCCAGCCAGTGCTTTATGTCCCTGCCCAAGTAGCTGACGCACATACTCTTTGAGGTTTGAGTTATAAACACACACATACATACACACACACACACACACACACACACACACACACACACACACACACACACACACACACACACACACACACACCTGCAAAAGCCTTGAAAGACTACAGTAGTTTCCCTTGCTACCAGTCACTCCTTATCAGCTACTTTAAGGCCCTTAACAAAGGGTGTTCAGTCTTACTGTGTAATGTTACTATTGATACAAATGGTAGTCTGACCAAGAGCAAGACTATCAGGAGTGGCCTACACAGCGTCACCAAATAAATTCGCAAGTACTCTCAAATATTTCTCTAGATAGATCAGCCACAATGAAATGTTTAAATATATTTAATAATAAATAATAAAATAACAAGACAATACTAAATATATATGTAAAGTGATATCCGAGTTCAGAATCACAGGAAATATTTAAAACAACATTGCAGGACAGTCTCAAATAAAGAAAAAATATCTAAGCTAAGCTTTGCTATATTCCTGACTATATCTAAAAGAATTATATTGTACCCTTATACACTTACATCAGAGCAAGCAAGGCAGATGCGGTGAGTGGAGCTTGATGTTGTCAGGTCAAAAACAAATACAGAATACTCTCTCTCTCAGAGAGTTCTTAAATTAATATCTCAAATATTACTCCTGGGATAGCTTGCAGAATGACATTATTTCTTGTCATAGGACTCTATCCCAGGAAAAACCCCGCTGCTGAAAGCTAGCAGTATTTAGCATCCATCTGTGAAAATACATACACCTCATCTTTTGGCAAATGGTGAAAGTTGTAAAATAAGTTACATTCCTCCACATTTAAAGACAATACAACAATACAGAAAACTTCTGTAGTACAGACATTGTGTCTGTTACTGCACTGAAATTGAAAGATAACATCAAAGATGTTATTTCAACTATTTTTCAGAGGTTTTGCAAGTTAACCTCCTATGTTCCAGTTTCCTCTATTAAACTATATACATTTCAACAGTTACAGTACTGTATATACTTTTCTGCTTTTTTTCCGGTAGGGTACACTGTGGATATATCTTTAACTTCATTACTTTACAAACCCTTTTCAACACAAATGTCTGTACAAACACAGTTTGATATACACATAACATACAGTTCTAATAAGGTTGTAACACAAGCATCTTACATGAAGCATGTTGACATTCACACATGACACATAACCATTAAAAAATTCCAGACAGCTGTGCTGGCAGCATCTCTTTGTCATACTTCTATATAAATCATGTAGATATTCATAAATGACATATAATTATTTACAAAATTCCAGATAGCTGGGCTGGCAGTATCTCCTTTTGTGACAGCTATTAAGGCCTCATCTGAATGATGCTGGAGGGGTTACCAAAGCATTGAGGGCTCACATTCCATCAACTGCTACGTAGTGTGCAATGCACAGAATATTTTATGACCCTTGAAAATAGTGACATCGCTAACATTATTGAAACATGGTTTCATTGCAATGCTAACTCACCCTCCCTGCCAGGATTTAGTGCATAACACTCATTCTTACCCCCTTACCTGTGTTTGTGTGTGTGTGTGATATACAGCAATACAATTTGTTAACACCTTTATTAAATCATCACTTCAGACATGGGCACACAAACATTAAAAGAAAAGAAAAAATGTTTTTTTCTTTTGCATACATTATGCATTAAATCTATGTTTTGCTTCTTTGCAACAACTCTCATTTAATGAAGCATTGCATAAATTGCTCAATTCCTGCCTTCCTTAAAACCTCACTCCTTCTCCTAAACATTTTTTGCATGCACTCATGTATTGTTTCCACACTTCCAAGTATTTATAAGTACTTTGTTCCTTCCCTCTTCTAAAGATCCCACTTTATACTTCAATCTCTTTTACAATATTTAATACTTGAAATACAGTTGGTTTAGATCCTGATTTCCATTTTCTAGTTATTGCTTTTTTCGCAGTTAATAGAATTAAACTTAGTAAGGCTTTACTATGTTTAGGCAATTCAAATCCTGTGTCCCAGCTCAAAAGAATAATTTCCTTAGTTACAGCCATTTGTTTCCACAATATTTATGACAACAGTATTCTCTGGCGAATGTTTAAAATCTGCAAGCTCAATATACTCCAAAAAGCATGTTCCCATTCAACGTTTTCTTCCCCATAACATCTCCAACATTTGATATCTTAACAACAACCATGAAGAATATTATATTCATAAACTTGCAGAAAATATCCTAAGAAATAAGGACTAGGAAATGTGTCCACTTCTGCTGGCTTTTGGTCTAGAGTTCCTATTGATGACATCTGCTCTGTGGCTACTTGGTCTAATTCGCAAATCTTTATATCTCATTACACGCTGGACATCATTTCCAGGAACAAGGCCTCTTTTGGCTCTGCTTTGCTCCGGAATATCCTTCCGTGAGGGCCTCCCAAGAATTCTGTAGCTGGGGAGTCTGTCCCACAGGTTGAAGAACAAATGAAAACAACTTCAGATAAAGAAGTTATGTAATTACCATTACATTCCATCTGAGCTATTGGATTTTCATTTGTCTTCAACCTTCCCTCCCTCCATCTCCCTTCCAAATTTATTTTAACACCTGATAGGTAAATATCCCTTTATCTATTTGAGCTCCTGAAGTACTCTTTTTCTCTGCAGTTCAAGGACATATATTTAAACCCTTTGTTGTAAACACTAGATAGATAGTTATCGGTTAGATTTGAGGGGATGAGGAGAGAGCAGGGTATTTTGGGTAGGGGAGGAACTCAGATTTTTGGATTCCACAGCTGTATACTGCTAATTTGGATCCGAACCCACATGTTGAAGACAAATGAAAAACCAACAAGTCAGATGGAATGTTTAAGTACATAACTTTTTTTTTTTTATACTAGAAGACACTTTTTTTAGTTGCCATTACATTGGTTAGATGGGTATTAGAGCTCCATGCACTTTCCTCCCAGCCACCTGATCTAATCTTTCATAAGGACAGAGTATCCCAGATTAACTCTTCCTTTCTTCCTAAAGTGGACTCAGAAGCTAACTTTAACTAGACTATTAACCTACCAGTTTTCTTCCCAAATTTTTCCAACAAAGGGGAATATATGCTCCATTTACTAGACATCCATAGACAACTCAGATTTTACATTCACAGAATCAAAAATCAAAGGAAATCAGAACAGCTGTTTATCTCCTTTTCCAAAGCTAATTTGGGAAAACCAGTGCCCAAAGATAACCTTAGCCAGATGGCTCACTAACTGCATTGTATTTCTTTACAAAGCTAAAGGTTTATCATTATCCAAACATCCTAAAGCTCATTCTACCAGGGCTATGGCCGCATCTTCTGCTTTCATCTCCAAAGCTTCCATAGATTTGTGCAGCTGCTATATGGTCTTATACCTTCATATCTCATTACAAGTTAGACATTTTATTTAGGAGTAGAGCAGCATTTAGTCTCCTGTATACTCTGTAATATTCTTCCTTGAGGACCACCCAAGACTACTCTAGCTGAGGACTCTGTCCCGTCAGTTGAAGAATAGACAAAAAAGATATCATCAGATATTATAGTTATGTACTCACCATAACTTTGCATCTGTGTTGTATGTTTTTGTCTTTCCTCAACTTCCCACCCTCTAGTCCCTCTTCCTTGTGCCTGTCTCCTAGTATGCCCTCAGGCATATTCCTTAATCTTTTTGCTCTGTGGCTGCAGAAACCCTCTTCTGTGTTTCTTCAACATTGCTACTCTTTATTAATATTTTATGCTTTTTCCCTCAGAAATTTTAATGGCTGATACTTTTTTGCATTTTTGTCTTTAGCTGAATAGAGGTCAAACTCGATTTGAGGTAACTAAGGAGAAGAGAGGGATTATGGGTAAGGCAAGGAGCCAGAGCTATGAAGCCTAAAGTGTACTAGAGTGGCTGAGGAGGCTCTGAGGTCGGATCTGAGATTCATCATTTGAAAACAGACAACACAAATGCAGAGTTGTGGTGAGTACATAACTATAAATTTTGTTCTTCTCACAGACCAGAAATCCATTATGGACTTCTCTGTTTATGCCTGCGAAACACATTTCCATATGCCAAAGTGCAAGGCTTTTGTGGTCTGCTTGACTGCGTCACAACATGCCATCTTTAAAAAGACATTTGCTATCTGGTCCTGTCAGTCTTCAAATCAACACCCATACTAAAGACCTAATGTATTGTCATAGATGGCAATGCATTCGGTCTTTAGTATGGGTGTTGATTTGAAGACCTAATGTATTGTCATAGATGGCATTACAGTGATGGGGTATCTGCAGATGTAGATGAATATTCCTTTCACCTCTGTTTGCTAGTTATGATAACGTATGAGCAGGCAATATATATGAAACTAGTTCTTCAATTTGTTTACATTTCAAATCACAGAACACTATGGCAAACACCAAAGAAGAGGAATCTTCATCTCTATTGAGAGACTGTTGGACAAAATGAGCTTTCTCATGTTAATAGGTAGGTGGATGTTGTACGAAACACGATCTTTCCCTCAAGTCTGATCTTTAGTTTTTTTTTTCTCAGGCTTACAACCACATATGGATGACCAGTACCTTTTCTATGAGTTGGAGTCATTGTCTATCGAATATATTTTCCTTAACTCTTCTAATTAACTGCTACCAGTAAAAGTTAAAAAAAGCAAATGTCATTATGACAACAACTTGTTTGCCAAAGTGTCCATGGACCAGCCTTTAAAAACAGATGGTAACATCCCATCAATAACCCTGCCTCTTTACAGTGAGCTGTTAATACTAAAAGGGGGCAGTGCACTATAGCTAAAGTTGAAGTCTATTAACATTATAAGTTAGAGGATTGCAGGGTGATACAAACAGCTGTCTTTTTGCTGCAGGGATGTTATCTCTTTTAAAAGAAACTAAAGACTTGGCTGTCAGCAACACACAGTTACCTGAATGGACCAGAGTTTCTCACTGGAGCAACAACAAAAGATCAAGCCTCAATTTAGTGTTAAATATTCTACAGTATCTCACTTCATTACATAATAGTAGTTCATAGACTGTTACTATTCTAACAACCTGGGGGCCCTTCTTAACCCTGGCTGAGTTTTCTCAAAAGATTAATGATATCCTGTATCCAAACAGGACATTGATGGACAGTTATTTATTAGCAACTCTGTCCATAAGGGACGTCGTTGCAAGGCCCAGTGTAAATTTCCTATTCCCCACCCACTGGTCCAGGTTGTGCTTAAATTGCATAATAGAAGAACTTGGCTTCACATGGATGGGAAACCTGTTCCATATGGGGGCAATCTCTGGGACACACATCTGTCTCTCTAGCATGCCCTGTTTAAGTCACAGACAAAATTTAGGTCCATAGACCTTGTATTTCTGGTACTGTTTGACTTATGGATATGGAGGAGGTGCATAATTGTGGGGTTTGCAGATGCATTGTAATCCAGGCATAGATCACCCCTTAGCAATCTGTAGGAGACTGAGTAGAGGGAAAGGACTTTAAGGTGCTCTGCATAAGACAAGGTTGTTATGCCTTGTATCCTTTTTGTAAGGAACCTCTGAGGTTGCTCTAGTTGTTGCATATGCCTTGTCAGATAGATACCAAAGGAAGCATTGTACTCTATGATTGGTCTGTTAAGGGCAGAGTACAGACAGATAATGACCTCTTTGGACCTAAATGCCATATCTCTACATATAAGTTGTGCCACATAAGAGAATTATCTCACCACTAAGGCCACATGGTGTCTGAAGGTAAGGCTACTGTCTATGTGCGTACCCAGATCCCAACCACTGGGTGAACTCTTAGGGATGTATTATACCATGTGGTAATTAGCCGGGATAGTTAACTTCCCAAAATGTATAGTTATGCATTTCTTAGCATCAAGTTTAAGGCTATAGCTTTGGCACCATTTGTTAGAGATAGGCCTTCTTGAGGAATGCTAGTGTCTGCAGGAGAATCAATGATAACCTCCAGCTTGCAATCATCTGCAGACTTAGTCAGTGTAAACCTTCAACATTTGCTTCCATTTCAGAGAAGTAGATGTCAAAAAGGAGTAGGCCCAGTACAGAGTCCTGGGGGGATTTTGCTAGTGACTGGACTCTTGGTGGGGATGGCCTTGCCTATTTTGACCTCCTAGGTCCCATCAGTGTGCCAGATGCTATCCAGTGGTTGATAAATGAGTTGATACCTAAATTAGTGAGCTTGTCTTTAATGCCTGAGTGGGGGTATTGCATGAAAAGCCTTGACCAAGTTGAGGGTAACAGTGTGCACAGTCTTGCCCTCATTCATTGCTTTGGTAACCCTCTCAAAGAAGTCCATCAGATTTAATAGGCATGGCTTCCTTTAACAAAGCTGTGTCTTCATTTATTGTGTCCATGTTGATTCCTTCCATGGCCTTACATGGTCAGACTTACTGGCTTGTAGTTACTCGGATCAGTTGTTGGGCCTATTTTGTGCAAGAGAATGACTGTAGCCATCTTCCATTCCTTGGAAACAAAACCTGACTGTAGGCTGCAGTTGAAAAGTGATTCAGATTGACCAGAGAGGACATGTTTCATGCTATTTAGTAAGCATTTCCTGAATGTTATCGGGGTCCATCGATGCAGTGTTTTTGGCCTTGGAAGTTACAGTGATGACCTGCTCCCTAGTAATGGCTGGGGAGATTGTGGTATGCAACATTTCCTTTGGACTATTGGGGGGGGGGGGGGTGAGAGGAGAAATTTGAGCTGAACCTGTCAGCCAAAAAGTAAGTTGGCAATGACCTCCAGTTCAGTGTGGGTGTACATTTCCCTTGAGGCTGTGGACATAGCTGTAGCAAGCTTTGAGGTTGTTCTTTGTCCAAGAAGCTGTTTTTTTCTTCAAATTTTGCCTTTGAAGTATTAATTAACCTTCTTAGCTGCCTGTTTAAATTGGTCAGGGGGATTTTAGTATATAGGTCTTTGTTCCTCCTACGCTTCACCAAGATTTTTTTTTCTTTTGTTATATAGCCAACTGATATTGTGATTCTACCAGGGAGGCTTGTCTTTTGAGTTAGTAGTGTTCTTAATATGACTGAGCAAAGCTTGGTCTATACAGCTATCAATTTGGTTGTACAGAGATTATGTAAATAGCTCGGCATATGCTGTGGTGTTTACTGGGTTTAGGGGTGCTTGGAGTTTAGCAGAGGTGCTGCTTAGTAGAAAGAGGTTAGCCTTGGAATCGTTTCTAAAGGTTTTTGGTTTTAATGGGTCCCTGGATTTAATTTTTATTTCAAACAATGCTGCCTCATGGTCAGATCTTATGAGTGAAGAAGTTACATTGTGCTCAGAACACTGTTTCCCCATGTTCATGAGTACACAGTCAAGGATGTTTTTACCCCTGGTTGGAGAATTGACCAACTTTTCCAGGATGTTGGTATTAATGAAGTTGAGAAATGACTGGGCTTGTGCATTAGATGTGGTGTAGTATTCCCAATCTATAGAGAAATAGTTGAAATCCCCCATGATTATTGTATTGGGTTGACTGGTGAGGCATTCTAATACATTGACATAAGTAGTATGAGTTTCCTGGAAAATAGAGGGGGACCTATAGGTTGCAAGGATATGATACAAGACCCAGTTATGGTGAATTGCACATGTATGAGTTCCAGTGGGTCATACACTTTAGCAAGGATGAGAGTTTTGTTTTTAATATAGACTGAGATTCCCCCACCTTTAGTTCCCTTCCAGTGGCGAATTTAAACATTGGAGCAGGAGCATGTGCCACCCCCTTTTTAAAGCTCTAAAGTTATAGAGTTAAAAAAAAAATAAGAAATACAGTGCACTATTTCGCTGAAATCAGAAAACATACAGCTAAAACGGTACATTTTTCTATTACAATTTACCATCATTTTGGCGAATCCCGCATCAGAAATGCGATTGGAGGTTGCAGTCAGGTGATCTAAATGAAGATTCTGAACTGCTCCTCCATTGTGGAGTGAAGATGAATTGGTTGGTAGGATGCATATCAGCTGAGCTGGATGAATTGGTCCTATTATTTAGTTAACTCTGTATGTCCGAAACAGCAATATTTTAAAAAGTATGTCTGATTTGGGTCCATTGTCCCCGATTATTTTTTTACTTTCCTGGTAATCCTAGAGACAAGAGACTGAGAATTTTGGCTGAGGGTATTAGTTTAATCAACAGTAATGTATTTTGGTTTATATGGCATCAAAGTTCAGTGGACTTCTCGGTGGGTAGTGTATCTGTCATATATACTATGCATGCCTAGCTACAGCCTTGAAACAAGGTGGCTGCTTTTAAAATTATTTATGGCTGTTGTATTATAGCTAGCCAATTAAGAGCTTTTATGGTTATGGATTGGTTTGGCACATGCTCCATTTTGTGGTGCTACTGTGCTAAGCAGTCTGCGCGGCGTTCTCAACTATGTAGCATTGACTGGGTGTATGTTACAAAGTATTGCATTACAAGGCTGTCCCTGCATTATAAGAAACTGTTAAACTAACAAGGTACAGTTTAACTCTAGGTCTTCTATCAACAAAAGAACTTTCCAGAGCTAGAGTAACTAACTCTTTGTTGCCTATGACTAGAACTAAGTCTACTTTATGGGGGCATGTTTTTCTGATCTGAAGATAGCTTACTTTCTGTTCCATAAACTCACTACACAGCTTTTTGACTATGTCACGTTGTGTTTGCATCTGCGTTGAATGCTCTGATGTGCTGCCCATGATACCAGTACATACACTAGTCTAAAATGCATATATGTAAGGGTAACAAATTCAGTGCAGCTCAGCAAAAGGACTGCAGTTGATCTCTGCAAAGCAGATATGCATTACAAACTATAAAAGTGATTTTGCTGTACTAAGAAGGATGCTTTTCATTACAGGTACTATTGACACTGAAATGCGAAAGAGCTTGAGAACGTAAACATTACTTTCACTCACAATCCGGTAGTGTAGAAATGA